>NW_024038277.1:0-56594 GCF_016077235.1 Cyprinodon tularosa
AAAACATCTGAAATATATGAGTTTGTATGTAATGTATGAATATAATATACAAGTTTCACTTTTTAAATGGAATTACTGAAATCAATCTACTTTTTCATGATATTCTAATTTTATGACCAGCACCTGTAGTTTTCTTTTCACCATGTTTCTTTATCCTAGTTATTTGATTATTATTTTGTTGTTGTTTTCTTATTAGTTCCTGTCCTCCAGGTTTTCCTTTTGTTGTCCTCTGCTGCCCTCTTGTGTCCTCTTTCTCTTGCTCTGTTCTCTGTTCAGCTCTCACCTGTTTTCAATTCCCTCATTAGCCCTCTCCCTGTCTCTGTCCCCTTTAAAAGCCCTTCCTCTTCAGTTCCTTTTTGCTGGATCCTCGTCTAACCTCTCGTCATCGTCTGTCTGCCTTCCTCGTCTCTCCCTGGTTCCTAGATTTTGGTTTTCCCCTGATGTCACCTTGGTTCTGGTTCGTTAGTTATTTTTTGTTGGATTTTTTGATTCCTGCCTCAGTGCCTGTGAACCTAATTAAACCACTTAAATTCACCTTTGCCCACTCGTCTCTGCATTTGGGTCCTCCAAACAAACACCTCTTCCTGACAATTTTATCTTAAAATAAGTGCATTTGTTCTTGGATTAAGAAAGTAAAAGAAACATCTTGCCAATGGAACAAGACAATTTACACTTAAAATAAGAAAACACAATTGCATTGTTTTATTTCAAGTGCATATTATCTAATTATCTTATCTTAAGAGTAAAAATGCTTATTTCATTGGCAAACAATCTCAGTTACCTACTCAAATTATGGATAAATAAACGTAATTTAAGCCATTTTTTACTTATTTCTGGATCGTTTTCCCAGTGTAAAAATAAATTTAGTGAAAAACGGTTTATCTGTCATGAAGGGTACAAAGAAGGAAACCCATGTTGTCTAATGAGACCTAGAGATAGACCAATACATCATCCAGCAAGCATTTTAGAATAATAATAGCATTTTTTACTTGTGTAAAATGTGTTATCATTGTGCCAATTTTACCATGTAAATAGAGAAATAAAAAAAAATAATGGCTTCAAAAATCAACCCCCCTAAAAAAGTCACCAGCTTTAGACTACTGTGAAAATAATCTATATGAACGATAAAAACCTGTAACAGTCAATCTCTAGAAAAAATGTTTTAAAGCGTTGGACTCTTTATTCTGTATAAAGTCTAAAATGTAATTATTAGGGCACAGAACAAAGTAAATGTTTGTCATATAAGAAGATCTTAAATCTATTCACATTTACTGACTAACATTTAAAAATTCAGACACCTAGGTATCCGTTTTTATTGACTGTTACCTTACCCAATAGCCAGGCACGGCGGCGGAGGTATCATGAATCAGAAGGGCTTTGGAAAATCCTAGAGTACATCTTTAGAAAACATAAAAGCTAAAGCAGAACTGGTTTCTTCACAGTAACCCCAAACATGCCACTAAACTAGAAAAAAGGACTGCTGGAGGTTTAGAGAATGGGAAATGCTCGGCTAAGTGAAAGATAAGCGCTTGATCTAGTTGACATAATATGGGATGATTTGAAACAGGCTCAGCATCTCACATCTCGTAGGTCTCCGTGCTTTTTGTGGATTGATGGTAAGTTGCTAACAATATGGGGTAAAAGACAGCATCTCTACACAGAATCTGTCCTTGATAGCTTTGAAAAGAGACTAACAATGTAGATTTTATATGTAAATGCAGCAGGCCAACTTCTGTCATTCGGTACAGATTAACTGTATTTAATTGTTTCTATTTGGGTTTTTATATTCTAATTTACTTTGGTTAGTTTATTAGCATTTAGCATATAAAGCAAATTTGCCAACTGAGTTAGATTTGAAATGCTGTATTAAAAAAATCAGAGTTGAGTATTGATGGTGATGTTGTCATTAATTTCAAGATTCAAGATTCAAGAGACTTTATTGTCATTCACATCACGTGTTAGATGAGGTAAACGAAATTGAGCGTCACGGCCTCAGTTACATCCGAATATAAAAAAATAATTTATAAAAACTAGCTACAATATCAGATTTTATAAAAACATTTACAGATATATAAAAACAAGAAGTAGAGAATAAAATGTATATTAAAGATAAATTTAGCAGTGCAACATTTTAAAGTGTCTGAGTGTAGACTGCAAATACAAGTTATTGTTAGGGACAGTTTGAGAGTCTCACAGCTTCTGGTATGAAGCTGTTTCTCAGTCTGGTTGTCCTGCATTTGATGCTCCGCAGCCTCCTCCCTGAGGGTAGCGGGACAAAAAGTGAGTGTGCTGGGTGAGTGGGGTCCTTCATGATGCAGGAGGCCCTTTTCCTGCATCTGGAGGTGTAGATGTCTGTGGTGGTGGGGAGGTTGACTCCTCTGTGCAGCCTTCACTACTCTCTGCAGGGCTTTCCTGTCTGCAGCAGAGCAGCTACCGTACCACACGTTGATGCTGGAGCACAGCACGCTCTCCACCACACATCTGTAGAAGGAGATGAGGACTGAGCTCCCCAGTCCTGCACGCTTCAGCCGCCTGAGGAAGTAGAGCCGCTGATTCGCCTTCTTGACCAGAGCGGAAGTGTTGTTGCTCCAGGTGAGGTTGTTGCTCAGGTGCACACCCAAGTACCTGTAGCTGGAGACAACTTCCACCGCAGATCCTCCGACAAGCAGGGGGAGATGGGCGTGTCTGCTCCGTCTGAAGTCCACAATCATCTCCTTCGTTTTCTTGATGTTGATGCAGAGGTTATTTTCTCTGCACCAGCCCTCCAGGTGTTTCACCTCCTGTCTGTAGCTGGACTCATCACCGTTTGTGATGTTTCCAACCACTGCTGTATCATCTGCAAACTTCACAATATGACAGCCAGGATGGAGAGGAGAGCAGTCATATGTGAGCAGCGTGAACAGGAGGGGACTCAGCACACAGCCCTGTGGAGAGCCAGTGCTGAGGACTGTGGTGGAGGAGGAGATGTTATGGATCTTCACAGACTGCAGCCTGTTGGTCAGGAAGTCCAGGACCCAGTTGCAAAGTGAAATGCTCAGTCCAAGTGAGGAGAGTTTAGTTATTAGGGTCTGAGGGATTATCGTATTGAAAGCAGATGTGAAGTCCACAAACAGCAGACGGACGTAGGAGTCCTTCCGCTCCAGGTGGGTGAGAGCAGTGTGGACCACAGAAGAAATGGCATCTTCTGTGGAGCGGTTCTTCCTGTAGGCGTACTGGTGAGGGTCCACAGTGACGTCGATGGAGGCTTTGATGTGGGTCATTACCAGTCTTTCAAAGCACTTTGTGACTATCGGCGTGAGGGCTATTGGCCGATAGTCATTCAGACCCATTACTGTGGAGCTCTTTGGAACCGGGATGATAGTGGCGGTCTTCAGGCAGGTGGGAACAGCCGCTTGAGAAAGGGAGACATTATAAATGTCTGCTAGGACCTCGCAGAGCTGATCAGCACAGTCCCTCAGAACCCGTCCGGGGATGTTGTCCGGGCCAGCAGCTTTTCGCGGGTTGATCCTTTTCAGGGTCCTCCTCACTTCTGCTGGCGTCACACTGAGTGGCACCTCTCCAGGTGGGGGGGCGAGTCTGGTACTGGGTGGAGTGTCATGGTCCTCAAAGCGGGCGTAGAACTCGTTGAGGGCTTCAGGCAGAGAGGGGTCTTTAGCGCATTGTGTGTCACTGGTTTTGTAATCAGTGATGCACTTAATGCCCTTCCACATGCTCCGTGGATTAATGCATGTGGCTTTTATCCAAAGCGACTTGCAAATAAGAATACAATAATGCATCTTATGGCAAACCTAAACCAAAGAAAGGGCCTCTGTTACAGTGTTACAGAGCAGAAATGAAAAACAGGCAAAGAGGGAAGTGCATTAAGAGATTCTCTGAAGAGCTGAGTCTTCAAGAGGTATTTGAAAATAGACATGACGCCCCTTTTTGTCTCTGCTCGGTAAGCTGGTGTCTTACAGCTTGGACAGGCTGTGCTGAAATTGAGTCTTACTTTTGGGATTAATAAATCATTTTTGCATTTAATTAAAATCTCTGGTAGTGCTTGATAAGTGATTCCAGCATCATTGAATAGCACATGGAAACGATCGGAGTGTTCAAGCCGTGACAAAGGCCTTGGAGAGGGCATTTGAGAAGGTAGGAGCTGTTGCATTAACCACTTTGAAGGTTAGAATCAGTGATTAGGATTTGATGCAGGAGGATTAAGGTATCCAGGGAGCACAAGGAACAGATGGATAACGTGCTCTTTCTGGCTAAGTGAAAACAAGGGGTGCTGCACTAAAATTAGTGTTGCTTCGGTGTGTAAGTTTGCCAAAAAAATGTCGGACTCCGTAATTTTCTCTGGTCCCCTCCCTGATCTGACCAGTGATGACATGTTTAGCCGCATGTCGTCATTCAATCGCTGGTTGTCTAGGTGGTGCCCTGAAAACAACGTGGGCTACATTAATAATTGGCAATCCTTTTGGGGAAAGCCTGGTCTGATTCGGAGAGACGGCATCCATCCCACTTTGGATGGTGCAGCTCTTCTTTCTAGGAATCTGGCCACATTTATTAGTCCTCCAAAACCCTGGCCACCCAGGGTGCAGACCAGGAAGCAGAGTTGTAGTTTAACACACATCTCTGCAACTTCTCTACTGTTACCCACTCTTTACTCCATCCAGACAGTGTCTTGCCCACGACCAAAATCTAATAAATTAGCAAAGATTCCCAAAGGAGTAAATCATGATAATCTAATTAAAATCAAAATAACTCCAATTGGGGAAAAAGTTAAAACAATTAAATGCGGTCTGTTTAACATAAGATCGCTTTCCTCTAAAAGTCTACTAGTTAATGACTTGATTTGTGATAATCACATTGACTTGTTTTGCCTTACAGAAACCTGGCTGCAGCAAGAGGATTATGTGAGCATAAATGAGGCAACTCCTTCAAGCTATTTAAATTTTCACATCCCCAGAAGTTCTGGGCGAGGAGGAGGAGTAGCAACAATCTTCGAGTCTGACTTACTGATTACTCCCAAAACAATTAATTCCTACAACTCTTTTGAACATTTAACCCTTAATTTCCCTGATCCAAATTTCAAGGCAAGAAAACCTCTTCTTTTTGTAACTTTGTATCGTCCACCAGGTCCTTACTCTGAATTTTTAGATGAGTTTTCAGAGTTCCTTTCTGATTTGGTATTAAATACTGACAGGGTCATCATAGTGGGAGATTTTAACATCCATGCTGACATTGAAGGCGATAGCTTAAGAGCAGCCTTTAATGCTATCTTAGACACTATTGGCTTTGTTCAAAATGTGAATAGTCCCACGCATTCTCATCTTCATACTTTGGATCTTGTGCTGACATACGGCATAGAATGTGAAGAAATAACAGTATTTCCTCACAACCCTGTCCTCTCTGACCACTTTCTAATAACCTTCAGGATTACTTTAACAGAGTTCTCCTCCCCCAAAAGAAGGTTCAATTTTAGTAGATTTTTATCAGATAGTGCAGTTATAAATTTTAAAGAATCTGCTTCACTTTCTCTCTGCTCTGTGTCACTGAGCAGTGCTGCAGAGTGCAAAAGCTTAGCTTATTCCCCTTCACAGGTTGATGATTTTGTTGAGGGGGTTGCTAGTTCTCTGCGTATTGCCTTAGACAACGCAGCTCCTATGAAAATGAAAACCGTTAAAAATAGAAAGCTTGCTCCTTGGTTTAATGCAGAGCTGCGTACTTTGAAGCAAAATGCTAGGAAACTGGAGAGAAAATATCGCTCCACAGGCCTGCGAGAGTCCTTCCTAGTCTGGAAAAATGGTTTACTGCTGTATAAGAGGACCCTTTGTAAAGCAAGAGCAGCATACTTCTCCTCATTAATAGAGGAGAATAAGAATAATCCTAGATTTCTTTTCAATACAGTTGCCAAACTCACCCAGAGCCATAGCTCTGTTGAACCGTCCCTTCCACCTGCTCTTAGCAGCAATGATTTTATGGGATTCTTTATAAATAAGATTGATCTTATTAAAAATAAGATCATAAGCACTCCTCTATCCGCGATTGTACCTGAGGTAGTCATGGAATCTGAACCGGGTTTAGACTGCTTTGATCCAGTTGAACTCTCTGAATTTGCAAAATTATTGTCTTCATCTAAGCCTTCAACTTGTATGTTAGATCCAGTTCCAACCAGGTTATTTAAGAAGGTATTCCCTTTGATCTCCTCCTCCATTTTAGATGTGATTAATCTATCTCTGTTACAGGGATATGTACCTAAAGCTTTTAAGATTGCTGTAATTAAACCTCTGCTTAAGAAACCGTCTCTTGACCCAGATGACTTGGTCAATTATAGACCTATATCCAATCTTCCTTTCTTATCCAAAATTCTTGAGAAAGTAGTTGCCAAACAAGTTTGCGATCACTTCCACCATAATGAACTTTTTGAAGAGTTTCAGTCTGGCTTTAGAGCTCATCATAGCACTGAAACAGCTCTGGTGAAAGTCACTAATGATATTCTCATGGCCTCAGATAATGGACTTGTATCTGTGCTCGTCCTGTTGGATCTTAGTGCTGCATTTGATACAGTTGACCATAATATTCTTTTAGAAAGACTTGAATATTTTGTTGGAATTAAAGGAACAGCACTAGACTGGTTTAAATCTTATCTATCTGATCGAATTCAGTTTGTTCATGTTAATGATAGATCTTCAACACGCTCAAAGGTTACCTGTGGAGTACCACAGGGATCAGTGCTAGGACCAATTCTCTTTACTTTATACATGCTCCCAATTGGTAGAATTATTAGACAGCATGGGATTAATTTCCACTGTTATGCTGATGATACCCAGCTATATCTGTCTATAAATCCAGATGAAGCTAACCCATTACATACAGGTGCTGGTCATAAAATTAGAATATCATGAAAAAGTAGATTGATTTCAGTAATTCCATTTAAAAAGTGAAACTTGTATATTATATTCATACATTACATACAAACTCATATATTTCAGATGTTTATTTTGTTTAATTTTGATGATTACAAATTACAACAAATGAAAATCTCAAATTCATCATATCAGAAAATTAGAATATTGTGAAAAGGTTCAAAATTGATGGCCCCTGGTGCCACACTCTAATCAGCTAATTAACTCAAACCACCTGCAAAAGCCTTTAAATGGTCTTTCAGTCTAGTTCTATAGGCTACACAATCATGGGGAAGACTGCTGACTTGACAGTTGTCCAAAAGACGACCATCGACACCTTGCACAAGGAGGGCAAGACACAAAAGGTCATCGCTAAAGAGGCTGGCTGTTCACAGAGCTCAGTGTCCAAGCACATTAATAGAGAGGCGAAGGGAAGGAAAAGATGTGGTCGAAAAAAGTGTACAAGCAAGAGAGATAACCGCACCCTGGAGAGGATTGTGAAACAAAACCCATTCAAAAATGTGGGGGAGATTCACAAAGAGTGGACTGCAGCTGGAGTGAGTGCTTCAAGAACCACCACACACAGACGTATGAAAGACATGGGTTTCTGCTGTCGCATTCCTTGTGTCAAGCCACTCTTGAACCACAGACAGCGTCAGAAGCGTCTTGCCTGGGCTAAAGAGAAACAGGACTGGACTGCTGGTGAGTGGTCCAAAGTCATGTTCTCTGATGAAAGTAAATTTTGCATTTCCTTTGGAAATCAAGGTCCCAGAGTCTGGAGGAAAAGAAGAGAGGCACTTCATCCACGTTGCTTGAAGTCCAGTGTAAAGTTTCCACAGTCAGTGATGGTTTGGGGTGCCATGTCATCTGCTGGTGTTGGTCCATTGTGTTTTCTGAGGTCCAGGGTCAACGCAGCCACATACCAGGAAGTTTTAGAGCACTTCATGCTTCCTGCAGCTGACCAACTTTTTGGAGATGCAGATTTCATTTTCCAACAGGACTTGGCACCTGCACACAGTGCCAAAGCTACCAGTACCTGGTTGAAGGACCATGGTATCCCTGTTCTTAATTGGCCAGCAAACTCTCCTGACCTTAACCCCATAGAAAATCTATGGGGTATTGTGAAGAAGAAGATGCAATACACCAGACCCAACAATTCAGGAGAGCTAAAAGCCACTATTAGAGCAACCTGGGCTATCATAACACCTGAGCAGTGCCACAGACTGATCGACTCCATGCCACGCCGCATTGCTGCAGTAATACAGGCCAAAGGAGGCCCAACTAAATACTGAGTGCTGTACATGCTCATACTTTTCATGTTCATACTTTTCAGTTGGCCAACATTTCTATAAATCCTTTGTTTTTATTGGTCTTCAGTAATATTCTAATTTTCTGATATGATGAATTTGAGATTTTCATTTGTTGTCATTTGTAATCATCAAAATTAAACAAAATAAACATCTGAAATATATGAGTTTGTATGTAATGTATGAATATAATATACAAGTTTCACTTTTTAAATGGAATTACTGAAATCAATCTACTTTTTCATGATATTCTAATTTTATGACCAGCACCTGTAGATTACAGGCATGTCTTGAAGACATAAAAACCTGGATGACTCTTAATTTTCTGCTTCTGAATGCAGACAAAACAGAAGTTATAGTCTTTGGACCAGAGTCTCTGAAAAAGAAACTGATTAGCCAGTCACTTCATTTGGATGGGATTAAACTGATTTCAGATAATAAAGTAAAAAATCTTGGTGTTATTTTTGATCAGGACCTGTCATTTAAATCCCATATCAAAGAGGTTTCTAGAATTTCCTTCTTTCATCTGAGGAACATTGCAAAAATTAGAAATATCCTGTCCAGGGGTGATGCTGAGAAACTAGTCCATGCATTTGTTACTTCAAGGCTGGACTATTGTAATTCTTTACTATCAGGAAGTCCACAAACTGTAGTTAAAAGCCTTCAGCTGATCCAAAATGCTGCAGCCAGAGTTCTAATGAAAATGAAAAAGAGAGATCATATCTCTCCTATCCTGGCTTCTCTTCATTGGCTTCCTGTTAAATCAAGAATAGAATTTAAAATCCTCCTTCTCACATATAAAGCCTTAAATGGCCAAGCTCCATCTTATATCAGAGATCTGATTGTTCCTTATGTTCCTAACAGAGCACTTCGCTCTCAATCTGCAGGTTTACTAGTGGTTCCTAGAATTTCTAAAAGTAGAATGGGAGGCAGATCTTTTAGTTATCAGGCTCCTCTCCTGTGGAACCAACTACCAGTTTTAGTCCGTGAGGCAGACACCCTGTCTACTTTTAAGGCTAGGCTTAAAACTTTCCTTTTTGATAAAGCTTATAGTTAGGGTGGCTCAGGTTATCCTGAGCTATCTCTATAGTTATGCTGCTATAGGCTTAGACTTTTGGAGGACATAGGGACCCCCATTTCATCATTCTGCTTCATTCTCTCTCTGTTCTCCTATTCTGCAGAATCTGTTAGTTCAATCTCTAACCTTCTGCTCTCTCTGCTTTTCCTCAGAGTAGCTTTGCCTCGTCTGTTCCTGTTTGGCTGTGACGTCATCCTGGAAAAAAACATCAGCTGTGCTGCTTCTATCAACACCCTTGTTAATAGATGTTGGAGATCGGCCTGTTTTCCAGTGTGGTCCTGTTTCTCTGACCGTGACTGAGTGGATGTGCTCTCTTCGTCCTCTGGCATGGGAGCTGCCTTGGAGCTCGTCTGCCTGGCTGTGTGTTTCCTGGACGGGGCCGCCTTTTACAGCTGCTTTTTGTATCTCTGCTTCTGTCTCCTTGAACCCCAGTCGGCCTCGGCAGATGGCCGCTCACACTGAGCCTGGTTCTGCTGGAGGTTTCTTCCTGTTAAAAGGGAGTTTTTCCTCTCCACTGTCGCTACAAGCATGCTTAGTGTGGGGGATTGTATTTGAGTCAATGAGTCAATGCAATCAACTGGTTTTCCTTAGATAGAAAACTTTGTATCAATTTGACTGTATGATCTGGTTGAACTGTAAAGTGCCTTGAGATGACATGTGTTGTGAATTTGGCGCTATATAAATAAACTGAATTGAATTGAATTGCTGCATGCTGGACCATCTGCTGATGTTTCACTCAAATGTAGTGGGTGAGCACTTAGGAAGGACTTGCATTGGTTTAGGCAGAAGATCTTGGACTAGGTAGGGCCTAATTCATATCTATTTAGCAATGCAATGTGAGAATGTGCAAATAACGCTATGTGTTCTGTAAAGGTCAGCTGTTATAGAGCAAGATATTGGGATTTAGTTTTGATGCAGATGTGGTGATCAACGGTCGGTTTGGCTGCAAAGACGTTTTAGGAAGTTTTTCCCATTTATATCCCAGACAAAGTCTATTACCCCATTTACACTACCCTTAAAAAAACGATCTATGCGAAGACCGGTCCGAGCTCGGATCAGTTAACCAGGCCGAGCTTGGTTCTGACGACCGTTTACACATTACGCTATCGAGCTAGCTTCCTTGACTCCTTGCCTCCTAGTGATGATCTGCGGTATTACTGGCACTATTGAAAGAGGAAATCAAGCAGTTGGTGGCGGTAATGCACCAAAAGTTGTTTGCCAACCGGCATAAAACACAAGAAGAAGAAGAAGACGAAGAAGGAGGGAATCAAGCAAATCAAAAAGGCGGCGCCCGTCACATTCAGAAAGTTATGGATTATTATTGTACTGGATTATTATCAGAGATGGGAAGTAACAAAGTACAAATACTTCGTTACTGTACTCAAGTAGATTTTTCTGATATTTTACTTTACTTTACTACTTATTTTTATGGCGACTTTTTACTTCTACTCCTTACATTTTTACGCAAATATCTGTACTTTCTACTCCTTACATTTTTAAAAATTGGCCCACTACTTTAGTTTTGAGTCATTTCAATGGAGTTACCGTTATTATTTTTCACGTCATCAATACCAAATTCAATCTAATTGGATGGGAATCTACGTTGCATTTGACACACCACTACAAGATGAATCGGCAGATTCGGCGGTATTCATTTGCGGCAAATCATTGCAGCTTGGTGGCGTTGGCGTTAGCATAGTAGCATGGACGACGAGATGATTGAAAATGAACACAACGGAGATCTAGTCCTATTGGCAGACATCCATTTAAAATGTAGGCAACGGCATGAAAAAAGTAGTTTCTACTTTTACTTTTATACTTTAAGTAAATTTACAAGCCTGTACTTTGTTACTTTTACTTGAGTAAAGAAGTTTAATCAGTACTTCCACTTTTCCCAGAGTATTTTTTTAACACAAGTATCTGTACTTTTACTCAAGTATGGAAAGTGAGTACTTTTGCCATCTCTGATTATTATTGCTGTACTTCGGTGTTTGCGGAGGGTCAGGCGAAGACGGCAACCTTTTGTGGATGTTTATAGTTGTTTATAGTTGTTCTTCTTCTTCTGTTTTGTGTTGGTTGGCAACCAACTTCCGGAGGAGCATTACCGCCAACTACTGGAATGGAGTGTGAATCGGGATGTGCAGCCAGACGGAGATGACGCGTTCTGCTCATGCGCTCTTGTTATCAGAGAACCGAGCCAGGGTAAAACCAAGCCAGGGAAAAACCGAGCCGAGCCCACCTCTGGAACTGGTCTGCAGTTAGCTCGGTCCGGTTGTGTCTAGCTCGGTTCAGTTGAGTTTGCTTTCCATTTACACACAATAAGTTATCTCAGTTACTGAGCTCAGACCGGTCTCGGCACGGTTTTTTAAGTGTAGTATAAATGGGGTATAGGATCTGTGTTGAGACCAGGTGGGTGTGACGAAGTGGCTAGTTTATTGTCAGCCTTTCCATGCTATGAGAAGCTATGTTATCAGATGATTTAGCATAGTCAGCAGTGGTGTCAAAAGTACACATATTATTTACTTAAGTAGAAGTATAGATACTCGGTTTAAAACACTGGTAAAAGTTGAAGTATCAACTTGACCTCTTTACTCAAGTAAAATTGAAAAAGTATGTGCTCCGAAAACTACTTAAAGTATAAAAGTATAAAGTAGCCTTTAAAAAAAAAAAAACAGCCAGATGCCACTATATGAATTGAAAGCTCAATTTTTCAACTATTTTGAAAATTTCTTTGAGATAGGGCCAAGGATGCTAACCAATCAGCTAACCAATGAGTGTTTGCGTTATATGACTCATCAAATTACACTAGTTTTCACTACTGCATTGGATGGTGCACATGACCTTAAATAAATATTTATAAACATAAAGCCAAGCCAAGTAATGATTAACATTTGTTTTAAAAATGTAAGGAATAGAAAGTACAGATACTAGTGTGAAAATGTAATGATCAGAAGTAGGAAGAAAAATAAGTACCGGTAATGGAGTAAAGTATAGATACCTACAAAGTGTAGTTAAGTATAGTAACAAAATATTTGTACTGTCTTACGTGACCCGTTTGAAAGTGAGGTAATGTAAATGCAAAGAGGAGAGTTCTGAGTACAGAACTTTGCGGAACCCCTGAATCCAAGTGGTTTCTGTAATTAAATTTCAGCCAGATGTGAAAATGTTTATATAGAATTGTGTACAGGAACAGCTAGGACCTTTTTTTGGACACAGAGTGGCACTAAAAACTACCAAGAGATATATAATAATAAGGAATTAAGAAGCACTGGGACTTAGTGGCATATTTAGTGGAATAAGCTGTCAATATGTGGGAAAATGAGGGAATCAATTTACAAAAAGCAACTTGACCCAGAGCTTAATTTGTTTCTCTTAGCATTGGTTATTTTCCTTTTTTCGTTTAAAGAGCTAAGCTTCAATTAACAGCAAAATGTGAGCCAAGTAAGACATTTTTAGTAAGTTAATGAATTTATGAATTAAATAGGTCTTATTTGTGTTTATGTTGCATTCACATCATCTTATTTCAATATGTTCTTTCAAATTCTTTACAGATTTGTAGTTAACATAAATGAATACTCCTTTGTCATCCACTGAGTGAGTCACAGCATAAGAAAGTACTAAATCAATGTTTAAACCTCACAGGTCATTTGTGTTATCTGTCATTAAATTACATCTCTACTGATAAACATCTGTATATGTAACAAATTAGGCAAATAAAAGCATCAATTTTACAAATACCATAACGTTACCACTGAAGTCTCTGTGTGTTCTTTTTTAGTAAAACAAAGTTTGAAAATAAAAAAAGATAAATATTGTACAAAAAAATAAAATCCCATATAGAGAGCAGACAAAAAGCATTTATCCTTAATTCAACCTCATCGTTTAGAGTTTAAATTAATAAAGTTTGAATGTAGTAAGTAGTGTCTTCACAGTCTACAAAGTCTATAAAGTAATGAGGCACAAATTTTACAAAAACTGTCTGGATCCTTTCAAACACGCTTCTCTTCTATGTTTAGTAAAATGTTTTAGCATCTATATGATGGATTTTTTCCTTCTCTAAAAGCAAACAGCACATGTGAACAGTCTGAACTTAAAATACATGGCTTTGTAATGTTAGGCATCATCCAAAGCATTGCAGAGTGGAGCACTGAATCTTCTGAGGGAGAAAGAAATCCATTTATAGTATTTTTCATTTCAGCAGCCATATGCGCCCATTTCCTGTTTTTTTTCTCCTATAGACTTCATTGTTGTCAATTTCAAGGCTCAAATCGTCACAATGAACAATAACTCAGTCGCAGGATTGACTGACTTTTACTCTTAGCTGCACAGCAGATAAAACGTTTGTTTTTGTTTTTTTATAAATCCAAAAAAATAAAAAATATATAAAAAAAATAAATAAAGATGAATAAAAATAAAATAAGAAAATATTTTAAAAAATAAGAAAAATACAAAAAAAAAAAATGTTCCTAATAATAACAATAGACTCAATTAAATAAGTTAGACAGCTTTATTTGAATCAGTTAAGCTTTCATCTTTGGAAACTTCCGGATCTTAAAATGTTGTTTTTAATCATATTCATAAAATGCGTATACCAGAATTATTGCGATGCTAAAGCTAATTTTCCATATTGTTGTTAACCTGACCTTAATTACTGGATTATATTTATTTATTTGTATTCTATATCAAGCCTGAATTTAGCTGGTTATTTTTATTTTAGCTTTAATTCCACTATTTTTTAGAGTGATGCTTAATTTGGCTAAAGCTAAATGATTAGCTTTTAGCTAATAATTTAATCAAGACAAATGCCTAATTTTGGTTAAATTTTTTAGTTAGTTTGAAAATGTATCTTTGATAAAGCTTACGTTCTTAATTAATTATGCTTTCATATCTGTTGTTTTGTCTGTTTGTTTTCAAAAGAGATTTTGCTGAAGTTTAATTTGTGACTGGAAACAAATTATTCCTTTTTCGTGATGATCTGCATCAACATCTGGATCTGGGAATCTTTTGAACGACTCTCCTAATAATTGAGCTGCTCAGCGGAGGTCTGCGCTCTCCATGTGCTTTTCTAGTTTCAATAATTGATTTAGAGAAATAGAAAAATAAAAACAATTTACCAATTCCTGCAACTTAACTGTATTTTACACCTGTATTTCTATTAAACTCCTGATAAAACAAATTCAAGTTTGTCACTGTAAAGTAGCAAACTATGAAAAAGTTCAAACCTTTAGATAGTTTTGCATGTCACTGTAGTTATGAAATCAGAACTCACAAATAAACATTATTTTATAGACAAGTTGATAAAAATCCTGCTTGTTAAACACTAGTGTTTTTGGTTACGTTCACACCGCAGGCCTTGATGCTCAATTCTGATTTTTTTTTTTGTGAAATACGATTTTTTTGCATTGCCGTTCACATTTCCAAATATATGCGACTTGTACGTGATCTCCTGTGTGAACTGCAGTCATACAATGCAAGTGTCCCGAATGCGCAGTAGAGGACGCAATGACATCACAGGCTATAGTGCTCTGTGTTTACGGAGGTAAACATGAATGGTAGTGCTGGAGCGCGTCTAACGATCTT
Organism: Cyprinodon tularosa; assembly: GCF_016077235.1. Lineage (NCBI taxonomy): Eukaryota > Metazoa > Chordata > Actinopteri > Cyprinodontiformes > Cyprinodontidae > Cyprinodon > Cyprinodon tularosa. The sequence goes on from NW_024038277.1 coordinate 14,853, forward strand.
TCCCAACCATAAAAATACCATCTTTTTAAGATGGTTAAACATAAATACTGCCCTCTGCATCATCACCTGCCATGGTTGTTGTTTTTGTTGCTGCTTCTTGATAGCAAGACCCAGAATAGTGACCTTTGTCGGGTATTAATGGCGTTCAGGTGGGATAAATGCGATTTGAAAAGATCCGATTCGTATCGGATTCAGGACCACATAGCCAAGTGGCCTAGGTCGCATTGGAAAAAATCTGATTTGTTGTTCAGATAGCCATGAAAATATCAAATAGAGGTTGCATGTGGGCAAAAAAAATCGGATTTGGGTGACTTTAGGCTACAGTGTGAATGTAGCCTTAGTCAAGACCACACCAACCGAGACCAAGGAGTACCGAGGCAAGGCCTAGACCTTTAGACTGCAAGAACCGTGTAAAGAAATCTGATAAACACACCTTTGGAGGAATTTCTAGCAACAAATTTAACAAATATCATGGTTGAAATAAACCACCTATTATTTTAAGTGAATTACTGCACAAAAGCATACAAATATGCATTGCTGATCACCTGTTTTAGAACTCTGCTATTTGAAAGCTTTACTTTTATGCTAAGCTTAATCACTATTTCCACTGAGGGATCTTATCAAATAAAATATATATTTTTTTTCTTTTAAAGAAGCAGCACAAAATTTATATCACCAGTTTCTCTCATATTAGCTGTGGATCCCTGCAGCTCCTCCAGAGTCAGACTGCATCCAATTTTTTCCCCAAATTTACTGGACAAAAATAAACCTCTTTGGAGACGTATAGAAGGGCTAATGCATGCACACAAAAAAATCTAATGAATTAATTTTTCCTAAAGATATGAGCGGGTAACTCTGTTTAGCATATTAGTGAGGTGATGTTAGAAGAACCCAAAGGTTTTCTATTCAGATGAGGTCACATCTTCTTCCAAAATGAAACTACTTCTTATCTTATTAACTTTCTTGTAGATTCATGTTTAAAGATGACAGCAGGGACATAAACCAATCCCTGCAAAGTAGGGGGTATCAAATTATCCAAAATGTCCTTTTAATTGAACCTAAAGAACCAAGTCAAACCCTATACCATAACCTCCATCCTCCACCGAGACGCCAAGGCTCCATCCATTTTCCTACCAGAGAGAGATGTGTTGCATTGCAGCTGGTGATGTGAAACCTGGATGCAGCTGCTCAGTCATGGAAACACCATGTGCCATTTTGTGCGGTCATTTCCTATCGATTACATTTTGATATAATACCACAAACAGTTCATTGTGGAATGTCAACTCTACCCCTGGACTCATAGCACATACATCATGGTGTGTAGAAGCAGTCTGGCTGCTCCAGCGCTGGATTTCCTACACCTGTGGCCACAGAAGGTGTCGGCTCACTTGAATTTAATGATTTGGATGAGCATCAAGCAGTTTTAAAAAGGTCGAGTATTTAATAATGCATTTCTGCAAGAGGGTGCCTCTGTTTATATAGCTGTGTTCACTTTGTACATCAAAAACAGCAAATCTGCTGCTAAATCTGTGCTTCTTTTGCCAAAAACAGATAAAAACAGCAGGCGACTGATGTTGTTCTGGTGTTCATATTTAGCCCTAGCATGCCGCAGCCGGCAGCACGGCTTCACGTTCTGCATCCTGCGCTTTTCTCCTTCGATTATCAGCGCCCCTAATTCAGGTCGAGACTCGACACACATTAGCTCGCACCCGAAGAGAAAAAATTAGAAAGAGGAAGTCTGTAAGGAGCTTCATACAGCTAATTATTACTGAAGTATGGGTATAATTTGCTAATCAGATTTCTGACCTGTCTGACCTACTAAGACGTGAGCTAATTTTTCATGTTGATTTTTTACCCTCCCACCTTCCTCACTTATACACTGAATCTTTTTCCTATCTATCTTCATTACCATCTGCCCCTCCCTTTTTCTGTCCTTCACAATTTGCTCCCATGCTTTCTGAATATAAATCTCATTTCAGTCTCTTTCATCAGGCTCCGTTCGCTCTAAATGTCCGGCGCTACTATTTTTACACGACTGCTCTAAAGTGGCTGATCCATCGGCTCTGTTTTCAGCTTTTCCAAATATACCCCCCAGACCATGGGGCTGACATCAGCTGGCATTCCGCATGCCTCGCTCATTTTCAGGGGATTTAAGTCTATAATTATACGGGCGTGTAACACAACCTGATGCAGGTGAACAAACTTGCTATTAATGTATAATGAACAGAAAGTGACCTGAGCCCTTACCAGAAGGCCTGATAACCTGTTTTTGACTCTTTACAGGGGATTTTTTTAAATCACCATTAACATAAATCCTTTCCAACTCATTTTTATGAATTTCTAAACTCTCCTGGATGATAATTAAAGTAGAAATAGTCTCCAGCTCTTCAGTGAACCTGCTGTTTATTGCCTCCCTACGCTCTTTTAAACTCATTAATGAGCTGTTGTAATGTCAGCTACAGGTAGGCATTGCTATTCTTGTCTATCCGATAATTAGTCTGTTAGCTATCATTCAGCTGGATGCCAAATGCAATTACAGAATCCATCCTGTATTTATCCTTTTTTTTTTTCATTTTATGCAGAAAAATAAACTGTGTGGTAATAGTTATATTTTAAAATCTTCATTTGCTTTTAGGGTTAAGAGGAAAACAATAGTTTCCTTACAGATTTCTTAATTTTTTTGTTTGTTCTTACAGAAATATTGCATTTTATTATTAAAATAGACAAAAAATACCAAACAGAATGTAGAAAGCACTAACAAATATATACAAAGATGGTTAATTTATTTTATTTTAACCGATTCTCATGCTTAGGTTCCTCATAAATTGGGTGGCGGTTCTAAATGATTTAACTCTTTAGCCCAAAATGGTCAGGCAAACAAAAGAAAATAGTATAAATGTTAGCTTACTCAGTAGCAGAATTGACATTTACACATACTTTATCCACTATATCAAACATTATATCAAAAAGAGCTACAGCTTTATGGTAAATATATTTGTTTGATTTTATCAGCTTTATGGCGGCCATTGTTCCATTGGCCTGAGTTCATACCAGTTAAAGCTTTCAGAAATACAACTGCTCTTTCTTTAGGTACAGGTGGTATAATGGAGGAAGGAGGGGAGCGGCAAAATTTTTTCCTTTCAAAGAGCGGGTGAGACACACACTGCCAAACACATTAAACTCAGCAACATTGAATCCCTCAGCCAGGCTCGGACTGGGAACGATTTTCGGCCCTGCCATTTTTCCATCTATACCGGCCAACTTATGGACCCTAACTAACCCCCTCGAAAAAAAAAAAAACAGAAGCAAAGTTAAATGTGTGTGTCTCAAATGTGAACACAATACGAATACACATTCAGCAGGGTTGCCAGATGTCAATGACTCACGTTTTCCAGCCCAAAAATGTTCATAACCCGCCTGGATATACGAAATCTCGCCCAATTTGAACCAAAGTCTATTGATCTCTTAGGCCATAAATCTACAGAAAAGCATTTTTTACCCATAGACGGCCATCCTAAACTGCCAGATTGGGAAACATCCCAACCTGGCAACAATGCCGGTAAGACGGGAAGCCTTTACATGCAAAACCCCATCATGCACCGCAACATAATTTTGCAAAATATTCAAACATAAATTCGTCAAATATGAGAAGAACGTTGTAGTTTGGTTTAAAGATGAAGGATTTTACAGTTGCCAACCGTCACAAGGATGTGCATGTCAAGGAAGGGCTATATATACTGCATGCATCATTCAGGTAGTTAACATTGGATTACTTCTTGAGCTCCTTGAGTTATTTACTGTCACAGGTAGGAGCTTCAGCAGGAGAGTAAGTGTTGGGGCCGGTATGATTTAAGGAAGGCCGGCCCTCGCACGCTGAAATTAGGACCGGCCCACTGGGCAAATGCCCGCCATCACAGATTACCAGTCCCAGCCTGACTTCAGCAAGAAGACAAGCGACAGAAAAGCCCTGGAGAGAGAAGGTTGGCCATACGTGTGCTCAGACGGCGGCAGCCAGAGGAAACTATACAACTAATATATTAGCCTAATTCTGGGAGCCTCACTTAACGCTTTTTAAAGCTCAACTTGAAATAAAAAAGCTACTTTTAGAAACAGACATCAGTAAATCAACTACTAAAATGTTGGTGATAGTACTGGTAAAATCCTCTCTGCTTTTTTTTGCTTATTTGATCAGTTTTAACAAGTTAAAACTAATAAAAATTAATTACTTTCAGACTTTTTGTAAACTTGCTCATACTTATGTATTTGTGTTGCTTTTTGCACATGTAATTATTCATTCAGGTGTTATTGATCTATGATTTCACTGAAGACTCCTAGATGACTTGCAGAGACCCCTTAAAGGAATAGTACACCCAAAACATGATTAGCCTTCATTTTCTACTCACCCCCATGCTGAACAACACTCTGGAGTACTTTTTTGATATCTCAAATGCATCTGGAGATCTGGGAGGCTTCTTGCTGTCTACTGACATTCAAATAATGGAGGTCTATGGTGCCCGAGGCAGAAAGGTCCATAAAAGTCCACAAAAAACGTGTCAATATTCCTCCATACTGCTCGTCCAATGTATTCCAAGTGTCCTGAGTGGGTAGCGTCCATAATTTACTCGAAATGAAGTCATTTAGAATGTTTTTAGAGCATAAACAGTAGTGTATAGTATTTCCTAAAAGCGCGTTCACGGCGCTACGGAAACCGCGGCAGACCAAACCAGACGAAAGTGCGCATTCAGCTCAGCAAAGAAATCATGCTCTTCCTCAACACTGAAGTCCTCAGACATTTTTCTTTCGTTGTTTCTTTCTTTGCACAGGTAAACAGCACATTTCTTCTTCTACGCTTGCATTATTGGAAGAGCAGATGCTGAATGCGCACGTTCATCTGGTTTGGTTGCCGCGGTTTCCGTAGACTCGTAGAACGCTATTCTTCAGGGCCTTTCTGTTACCAAAATGCTAAGTTTTACATTCGCAGTTTACAACTTTTGAGCTTTATTTTTATCATTTCAGGTGGAAACTGCTCCTTAAACTCTCCAAGCTTAAGGAGTTAAGGTTGGTGTGGTTAGCGATCGTCGTATCTAGACAAATAAAGGCTGACATGTAGGGGAGGAGGGTCTGTTCCTATTTTCATAGCTCTCTCAAAAACAATAACAGTCCAAAAAAAGTCGCCTGCAGCCCTGTTTCCACACCACTTAAGTTCTGAAGGCACAGATGACTGGTAGAGATGAAAAATGGCATCCTGGTGCCCTCATACTTACATAACACCACAATGAATGATTAACACAGTAGGCCTTGAAGTCTTTGGCACATTCTTGAACACATATGGCCTTGTTATTGTTTGTGTCAAGCTGCGCTAGAGAAAAAGTGCATCTGAGTCATGCTAAAGTGTGCTTACAGAAAAGGCTTGGAGAGATGTATTCAGCTATAGTAATGGAGGATCTTGCAATTGGAGGGAATATGACATGCTACCCAGCAGACCAGAGGAAAACAAAAATCCATTTTAAACCTGACAGCAGTGCATTCATGTGTAGCCCTAAGCAAATCACACGGCTGGTATAGGCAAATGAAGCTGGGCTCAAATAAAGCAGGGAGTGCCAGATCTGTGCTCTCCTGCCAAACCAAACAACCGTACAACTTTTCATGTACATCAGGAGACGAGCAACAAGTCATCGTTGCACAGTAGGATAGCGAAGCTGGCAGCTCCATTAATAGATTTGAATGTGCGAAACCGAGGCGACAGCGAAGAGTTAATGGACATTTTTACGAGCTCAATGGACTTTAATGAGGACAGCTGTGTTCTCATCGAGTCTGGATCAATTTCTTGCAGACACATTTCGGCTTTTAGGTTATTTAACATTTAATTGACTTCATTTAGGTATGCTGCTGCTTATTGATTTGCCTTTTTTTTTTCATTTTAAGTGAAGACAGTCAGATTTTTCATCCTTGAACCCGTCGTTTAACACTGTACGGTGAAATCATTAAATCATCACACTGACAAAACTCGTTTGCTTTAAAAAGCTGGAGAAAGGTGACTTTTAAAATGTGCCTTTTAGATCAGACGTTGCTCTTGAAACAGTCCGCAGAGCGTCTCTTCAACCCTTTCAAAAACGTGAGAGTGAGGTCACTGGGATGATGATTCACGTTGTGAAAATAAACAGAGAGAACATTCCTGACGCCTCAGTTTGAGACAGAAACCTGAGTAAATCAGAACTGCCCCTAAAAAAAAAAAAGACCTAAAGCAAGTTACTCTGTTATCAATGTGCAACAAACATTATATAAATGCTTTTAGACTCTTTATTGCTGTGTTTAAATTTATCAAGCATACCAGCATAAGACGTCTCACCAATTATAATAAGCAGGATTTACAAAAGCAGAATTTAAAGCCTCCTTTAAGCTAAAAAAAATAACTAAATAACCTTAATTAACATAGGTGATTGTGTCATCGTGATACAGTTCTGATTGCAGTATATCTATAATCTGCCTTTGCATGCATTTTAAACTGTTTTTTTCTCCCACATCACCTCAAAGTGTTAATCCAATCTATGCTACACTGCCATCCACTGGCTAATAGTGGCTATTGCAACATAAAGCCTTGTCAGATTTGGCCTTTTAAGATTTTGATAAGACGCCTCCTGGATGAATAAACATTTTGCTTACGTTTGGGTAGATTTAATTAAATACTTTAGTGCAGAAAATATTTTAAGCTATGAAGACAACTACATTAATTAAATTCAAAATATTACTGTAGCGGAACAGATAGAATATATTAAACTTTATTACTATATGAAGTATTTATGCCTCTTTTTAAATATTAACCCATTCTATTAAAAAGATCAGTCACACACCTGTTGAAAAAAATCTAAAGTATGCTTCATTATAAGATCTAGAGCTATGTTATTGTTTAAGCTCATGAGGGAAATTGTATATTTATATCACAGTACGGAGAAGGCCTTACTTTTTAGGGAATAACACCCTTTATTGTGTTTTAAAAAGGCCAAGTCACATTATGACTGCATTTAAGGCTTTGTTTATGGCGTCCCCTTGGCTTTTTATGTTCAATGTTTGGTTTTCACAATGTTTTTGCACCGTTTGTTAGCAAACTTGCTCTATTTCCATAAGACAATGTGAGCGGATTTAGGATAGAATATGCAAAGAGTAAACTAGGATGTCCAATGTCCAAAATCATGTGTTAAAAGGCAGTAATTAGAATACGACATGAATGTGAAGTACTACCCGCTGATGACAATATAAAACAATGTTAATGTATGCTGGGTGCAACCAGTGCAAAAATGTGTTTGGGCACAAAAAGGACTGAATAATACTGTCAGGAGGAACAGCTGCCATTATTGACATTATTTTAACATGAACATAATGTTTCTGAGGTTTGTGATACAGACATAGGAGGTCACAGGGTCACTACCATTTTACTATCATCTACAGCGAAGGTCTTCAACAGGGGGTCCGCGACCCCTAGGGGGTCCGTGGAGGTACTGCCTGGGGGTCGCGAAAGTTTTGCAATAACTGCAATATTTTGCTTCGCTTCTTCTTCTTCTTGTTTACTACTGGTGGTTGGCTTTGGTCGCAATCGAACCGAGACAGTCGAACCGAATGGTTCGGACGGTTTTCATAAACCGTTCCATCCCTGCTGGGCCCCCGTAGAGAAAGGGTAAGGAGCTCAGTCATTCGGGAGAGTCTCAGAGTAGAGTCACTTCTCCACAGGAGTGGAGCTGACTCGAGAGGAGTCAGCTGAGGTGGCTCTGACATCTTTTTCAGATGCCCTTTGGAGGTGTTCCAGACACATCCCACCAGAAGGAGGCCTAGTGGACGACTCAGGACATGATGTCCAGGGAGCGCCTCAGGATTCTCCAAGAGGAGCTGGAGGACGTGTCTGTGGGGAGGGAAGTCTGGGAGTCTCAGGGAATCTCGTTTCTGAAGCAGAAAACAAGATAATTGTTCATGAGATTTTGGTTTTGGTCACATGACAGTGATGGCGATGGTGTTTGACTAGACCAGGGAAGCAGTGTTAACACTGTAGTTGGTGTTTCAGTCTCCAAAAGGTTGGGAAATATTTAATATACAATATCAGAGATATGAGATGAGCCATAACTGAAATATGAAAATCGGATATCGTTATCGGCTAAGACGTTTATATCAGTGCATCCTTGGCTGTCAGTATCTGTTAGTTAGAGCTTTTTGGGGGTTCCAATTGGAATAAATATATATATATATATATATATATATATATATATATATATATATATATATATATATATATATATATATATATATATATATATATATACACAACACGTCTGGTACATAGCAACACTTCATAGGAAAGAAAAATAGAAAAGCATGTCAACATCATGTGTCCTCAGCCTCAATGGAGCCATTAAAGTAAAAACCTGCCTGGAGTCATCAAAAATGTACAAAAAGAACATATCTAGGTTGTTTATACACATGACCAGCTTTAGATAAATTTGCTCATCTGGCTTGTCTCCAAATATTAAAAACATTAAAAATAAGAACTGATTTGTTACTGAGGGACAAAAGGTTTCTGAAATTGTCCGAAATGTTAACCCTAATCCAGGAATCAGTGCCTCTGGGTAAAGAAGCTAAGCTTTCTAATGTCTAAAACTAGCTAAAGCTGGAGAAAAAGTAAATTTTTTTGCTCCAAATGTCAAAATAATATAAATCATTTTTTACTGCCTGTAATTTAGCCTTTTTCTCAGTGTAATCACTGAATTGTCGCCTCTTTAGTTTAGCTTGTTTGACGCGACTTTAAGTGCTTCCCATGTGTTTTCTGTCCCATGTGGAGAGCGATGACCAGAAGGTCGGACAGATGTTGGAAACACAAAGCGGAGCCCCCTGAGGAGAAGTCGACTCCAGACAAACAGAACCCATCTCTCCACCAGAGAGGCTGCTGGAACCTCGCACCGCCTCCTCCCAGCTCCTCGCGCTGAACATTTTGGCAACAGCCGAGCAGCCACCTGGGAGACCATCAGTCATTGTTATGGCTAGCCATCCCTTCTCATCGCTCTGTTTAAATAAACTGAATGGGGCACAGGCTGAAAAATACTGTGCATCATCAAATGTTAAGCTCTGCAATACAGCCAAGGTTGGGTTTTATAACCAGGAGGCTGCAACGTGTCTGTCCTCCTCTCTTTCTCTGGGAATATGGAGAAATTGCCCATATGCTCCAACAACACTGCTGCACCTTTTTTTTTTTTTTTTTTTTTTTTTTTTAAGTTAAGACACATAAATCATTTACGACACAATGCCAGGGTAGGGAGGTGTAACAATGCCAGCTGACAGCCCTGACAGCAGGACAGCTTGTTATTTCTTAGCAGGGAAATGATTTTCCCTCCCTTGGGTCGTTAATACAACAAAACATGTGAAACATGTGGTGGATGACAAATGGTCATAAAGTCCAAAGAGGTGGAAGATTAGCATCAACACTTAAGGCAACAATACTTATAGGTTTTCTTTTTGTTTTTTAATCATTTTAGGAGTGATTTTTCAAAAGAACATATCAATCTAACCTTATTCCAAACTTTAAGACTTCAAAATCAGAAACATTCTGAGGTTGACTGCCTGTTGTAGCATAATGCATAATCTAAATGCTATGAAGGGCTGCAGCTATCTATTATTCAACTGGTCAATTAATACATTTATTTATTTATTTATTTTTTCATCCAATTAATGAATATAACAGAACAATTATCAAAAAAAAAAATGTTGAGCATTTAAAATGAGATGCAAAAAAACCTCATTTTAATGCTCAAATCATTGCAATTTTATAAATAAGGCAAAATATTGCTGATTTTTTTAAAGTGTTGACTTTTTTTTGATTAGCTGATTAATAATTGGGTAGAAAATGTGCTTAATGGGAGATTTTATTTTATTTGAACTAACAGAGAGGAGTTCTGGACAAAGCATATTTACAGACAAGCAAGATTTTCTGTATTTTATATTTTAATTTTTTAACATTTAGTGTTTCTGGTATAGTTTGCAATTATGTCTCTTAGAAGGTTTTTCTTTTATTTCTTTTAGAGTCACATTAGTTTACATAATTTTAACTAGGACAGAAATACTTAATTGGATTGAACGAAAATTGAAATAATCTTCAACTAATTTAGTAATCAATTAATCGTTAAATGGAGCGTAGAGACTCTAAAACATGCCTTTAGCCGACAGAGCGACCCACTTTGAGCAGTAATTATACCAAAATGATTTTTAAAAATTAGTATTTAAGATAAAAAAAGCTTTTTTTTGGTCCGTCAATATGCTCTATTCAGAAGTTTTAGTTTCATCTGGTTTAATTTAGTAAAAAATCTTCTTTAAGGAACCTTAGGCTATCTGATTATTAATCCATTAATCAAAAAAAAAAGAAAAAAAAGATTAATCAATTTGCAAAGTAGCCTATTTGTGCAGCCCTACTTTCTACAAATGATGAATCATTTGAACCCTACTTTTAAGAATACAGATGTAAAAAAAAAGGACTTTTTGCATTTTCTGCTTTAATTTATAGGAAAGAATTAAATTCTAGAATGAAAAAAGTCCCCACAAAACATCATATGCTGTGTTACAACAATGGAAAGAGAAACTGAAAGTGCTGCTAGAAACTCCTCAGTTATTTTTTTTCCCATCATGCATCAGTAAAGATAAAAAAATTAAGGAATGCCAGCCTATAGTCATGTTTTCTCATAAAGGCCCTTGTTTATTTAAGCGGAGGGTACCAAACAGATTGCTAATTGGCTTTTTTTTTACCAATTAGTAACTATCAACAGCATATTTTTGAGGTCGGACTCCTTTAAAGTTACAAACTGAACACTGCCGCTTCAATAAGCAAAGCCATCTTATCTAATGTTTAATACAAACCTCCTTATCCAACCAACTATGCTGTCTCAGTGGATGACCCAAAGCGGCACATAAACATTCAGCAAAGTCATATGAGCTGTGGAGCTTCTCATTATTATTATATTGTATTAGAAAAACACATCGCCGTTAGAAACAAAGCATAGCGGCTGAGACGGACAGATAAACAGATAAATTGTCCAGGATCACACAGATCCGTCTCATCCTTTGTTTATCAAAAATACAGGCTGCTAAAATGGTTCAGAAGAAAGGATGTTTTTCCCCACAAACGGTGCCAGATAACCTGTGGAGGGGCATTAATAAACCTATATCAAAGCTATAATTCCCCAAAGCTCTTATTTTAAAGTAGAAACATCAGCTATTAGCCTTAAAAGCAGAGCTGGAAAGGAAAGGCAAACTTCAAAAGGAGACATCATTCAATCTTTAATCTCGGCCAAAGTAATAGGTCTCATTAAACACAGTGTTTTACTAAACCCTTTCATCTAAGAGGCCAGATGTGTTTGGGAACAAACTATCTGTCTCTACCAACTGTACTGGCTCAGTATTGATAAAAAATTCGTTCTTTTTTTACTTTAGTTTAATTTGCCTTTTTTTTACCCTATATTTTTATTTTCTATAGATAACCAGAAAATCTGTTGTGCATTTGGATGCAGTTGCCTTTTTTTAAACCATTTTTGTTACAGTTTCAACTTTTTCTTCCCGTTTTATGTCCAAATTACCCTAAACTCCATCAGATCGCATGAAGAGATCCTGTCAAAATCAACTTTTAGGGCGAACTGCAAATTCTCACTATGATAAATGTGGGAAATTTGACTAGGCCGCTCTAACGCATTAACTTTTCAATCAGAAACTAAGCTAACATTTTCCAAGACCCTCCTCCAGATGAGTACCGTAATTTTCGGACCATAAGCCGTGACTTTTTCCCCGTTTTTCGACCTTGCGGCTTATCTACGGACTTTTACAGCTAACGGCCACTAGCAATTCTCAATTACAATTCTCACTATGATTAATGTGGGAACTTTGACTAGGCCGCTCTAACGCATGAACTTTTCAATCAGAAACTAAGCTAACATTTTTTAAGACCCTCATCTAGATGAGTACCGTAATTTTCGGACCATAAGCCGTGACTTTTTCCCCATTTTTCGACCTTGCGGCTTATCTATGGACTTTTACAGCTAAAGGCCACTAGCAATTCTCAATTACAATTCTCACTATGATTAATGTGGGAACTTTGACTAGGCCGCTCTAACGCATTAACTTTTCAATCAGAAACTAAGCTAACATTTTCTAAGACCCTCATCCAGATGAGTACCGTAATTTTCGGACTATAAGCCGCAACTTTTTCCACCTTGCTGCTTATCTATGGACTTTTACAGCTAACGGCAACTAGCAATTCGCAATTACAATTCTCACTATGATTAATGTGGGAACTTTGACTAGGCCGCTCTAACGTATTAACTTTTCAATCAGAAACTAAGCTAACATTTTCCAAGACCCTCCTCCAGATGAGTACCGTAATTTTCGGACTATAAGCCGCGACTTTTTCCCCATTTTTCGACCTTGCGGCTTATCTATGGACTTTTACAGCTAACGGCCACTAGCAATTCACAATTACAATTCTCACTATGATTAATGTGGGAACTTTGACTAGGCCGCTCTAACGCATTAACTTTTCAATCAGAAACTAAGCTAACATTTTCCAAGACCCTCCTCCAGATGAGTACCGTAATTTTCGGACCATAAGCCGTGACTTTTTCCCCGTTTTTCGACCTTGCGGCTTATCTACGGACTTTTACAGCTAACGGCCACTAGCAATTCTCAATTACAATTCTCACTATGATTAATGTGGGAACTTTGACTAGGCCGCTCTAACGCATGAACTTTTCAATCAGAAACTAAGCTAACATTTTTTAAGACCCTCATCTAGATGAGTACCGTAATTTTCGGACCATAAGCCGTGACTTTTTCCCCATTTTTCGACCTTGCGGCTTATCTATGGACTTTTACAGCTAAAGGCCACTAGCAATTCTCAATTACAATTCTCACTATGATTAATGTGGGAACTTTGACTAGGCCGCTCTAACGCATTAACTTTTCAATCAGAAACTAAGCTAACATTTTCTAAGACCCTCATCCAGATGAGTACCGTAATTTTCGGACTATAAGCCGCAACTTTTTCCACCTTGCTGCTTATCTATGGACTTTTACAGCTAACGGCAACTAGCAATTCGCAATTACAATTCTCACTATGATTAATGTGGGAACTTTGACTAGGCCGCTCTAACGTATTAACTTTTCAATCAGAAACTAAGCTAACATTTTCCAAGACCCTCCTCCAGATGAGTACCGTAATTTTCGGACTATAAGCCGCGACTTTTTCCCCATTTTTCGACCTTGCGGCTTATCTATGGACTTTTACAGCTAACGGCCACTAGCAATTCACAATTACAATTCTCACTATGATTAATGTGGGAACTTTGACTAGGCCGCTCTAACGCATGAACTTTTCAATCAGAAACTAAGCTAACATTTTCTAAGACCCTCATCTAGATGAGTACCGTAATTTTCGGACAATAAGCCATGACTTTTTCCCCATTTTTCGACCTTGCGGCTTATCTATGGACTTTTTCAGCTAACAGCCACTAGCAATTCGCAATTACAATTCTCACTATGATTAATGTGGGAACTTTGACTAGGCCGCTCTAACGCATGAACTTTTCAATCAGAAACTAAGCTAACATTTTCTAAGACCCTCATCTAGATGAGTACCATAATTTTCGGACAATAAGCCATGACTTTTTCCCCATTTTTCGACCTTGCGGCTTATCTATGGAATTTTACAGCTAACAGCCACTAGCAATTCGCAATTACAATTCTCACTATGATTAATGTGGGAACTTTGACTAGGCCGCTCTAACACATGAACTTTTCAATCAGAAACTAAGCTAACATTTTCTAAGACCCTCATCTAGATGAGTACCGTAATTTTCGGACAATAAGCCATGACTTTTTCCCCATTTTTCGACCTTGCGGCTTATCTATGGAATTTTACAGCTAACAGCCACTAGCAATTCGCAATTACAATTCTCACTATGATTAATGTGGGAAATTTGACTAGGCCGCTCTAACACATGAACTTTTCAATCAGAAACTAAGCTAACATTTTCTAAGACCCTCATCTAGATGAGTACCGTAATTTTCGGACTATAAGCCGCAACTTTTTCCCCATTTTTCGACCTTGTGGCTTATCTATGGACTTTTACAGCTAACGGCCACTAGCAGTTCTCAAATACAATTCTCACTATGATTAATGTGGGAACTTTGACTAGGCCGCTCTAACGCATTAACTTTTCAATCAGAAACTAAGCTAACATTTTCTAAGACCCTCATCTAGATGAGTACCGTAATTTTCGGACTATAAGCCGCAACTTTTTCCCCATTTTTCGACCTTCCGGCTTATCTATGGACTTTTACAGCTAACAGCCACTAGCAATTCGCAATTACAATTCTCACTATGATTAATGTGGGAACTTTGACTAGGCCGCTCTAACACATTAACTTTTCAATCAGAAACTAAGCTAACATTTTCTAAGACCCTCATCTAGATGAGTACCGTCATTTTCGGACTATAAGCCGTGACTTTTTCCCCATTTTTCGACCTTGCGGCTTATCTACGGACTTTTACAGCTAACGGCCACTAGCGTAATACCTAAATCTATGGATTTTACCATCCACCACGTTGACGTCACATTTGATTCAACACATCAAGTACGGTAGCCGCGCCGGGGGAATGGCTTCTACTTCTACTTCTATTTGGAGCAGGCTTCTACCGCGAGTGGTACGAGACAGACCGACAGCGAGAAAGACGGACATTAAACATAAAAAAAAATCCGGCTTATAGTCCGGTGTGGCTTGTATATGTACAAATCATGCAATTTAGCTTCTGCGGCTTATATTCGGGTGCGGCTAATAGTCCGAAAATTACAGTAAGTTTTACAGAAGACACGAAAAATCCTTTTTTTGTTGTCAATCAAGTGTGTTTAAGCAGAGGAGTATATGAAGTTGTAGGAGTTTAGAGCTGTAGATCCCTGCTGGACATGATTTATAAAGCAAGCCCCAAAGCTGCAGGCTACTAGCACAAATGGCGTGCAGCACAAACAGTCACCCAGTTTCCTCTCTTGTTTTTATCAGTTTTTTTTTATTTAAAAGACACAGGATCTTGATTTGTAGAAGAAAATTACAATCAGTTTTCTTCAAATAAATAAATTCGTACTCCTTTTTTGTAGGTCTGTCTCATAAAATCCCCCAAAAAAGTGTGTTTTTGGAAAGTAACCAAAAAGTAAAAGAGCTCTCTGCTCTAATAGAGAAGCTTGGGGCTGCTTCTACCAGCAGCCTACATTGCAATTACAGGTTATTTTTAAAAACCTGCTCAACCATAAAGCCCCCCAAAATAGGCCCTAAATAACAGGGTGTCGAATGTCCAAAACCACGTGGATCTGCGCCACCAGCTGGCACTACTAAATACAACTACATTCCCCAGAATTCCTTGGCTTCTGTGGATTATTGGGATTTATATTAAGACTTTGGTTGGGATGAGGTAAAAAGTTCCAGTACATCTTTACCAAACGGATGGATCTAAATGGTTTCTGACCGCAGGAGGAGAGAAAAGTAGGTCATTCTGATGGATTCATGGGGCGTTTTGGTTAATATTCTGTAATGGGACGCTTCAGTTCCAGCACACTTGGATTTTTCCTTCTGGAGAAACCAGCAGGGATAGAAAAAACTAATCAGGAGAGAGAAGGCCATGCGTCAGCAAGAAACGGACACTATTAGACTTTAGAAGATGATGAAAAAAGTCAAAGCTGCTGGTTCATTACAAATAGAAGCCAACTAGGTAGCAGAAAGAATAATTTTTAATAGGACATTTTCAATTTAAATCCAAATCTAAGAGGGTAAAACTTACATTCGTCAATGGAGCTGGCTTCTCAAACATTCTCTTCAGGCTGTCCAGCTGAATGTCGAACCTCTCGACCTTCTTTGTTGCCTGTAGGTCCTCCTGGAGCACCGACTCGTCGGATGTCCCTACCTGCGGCCGGGAGGGACCACAGAAAAAGAAGATCGAGGTCGCAGCCGCCTCCTCCTCTCCATTTCCTGATTGAATTTCCATTGTTGTAGAGAAACTGTACACCTCTCTGCTTTTCCCTGCCGCTCAGAGGGGACGGTGCGTGGCATACACTGGGCCAGGAGGAGAGAGAAGATGCTGCTGAGAGTCCTCCTCTGTCTGAAAGGCTTCTCTGGGGTAGTCCATGGATTCTGAAAGGTTGTAGGAAAAGGAGAGAAAACTTTTTTTTCCCCCCTAACTCCTCTGCCCTGTAATTACTCATGCACATGGAGGCCTGTGTAAACTCACGTGGGCTAAGGAAAGCACACTGAGGTTCAAGTTATGGGCCAAAGCAGTGACGATAGCACAGAGAGGAGCAAAGCAGTATAAAAGAAAAATCTTTTTTTATCTGGGATGAGTTTTATTTTTTTTTATTTTTTATGGTATCATAACTTTAGACCTGATACCTTTTCTACTTAAGGTTTAGGTTATAGATCTGGGCTTTGACTAGGCCGTTTCAACACATCCATTTTCTTCTCCATGTTGTTGTTTTTATGCTAATGTCAGGAAAACACTTTTACCATTGCAGCACTTCCGTTTAAATTAGAAATACTGTTAAAATCACACGTGAATACGTTTGTTAACATGAGAAATCATCATCATAGTACTACTACCGGTCAAATCATCTTTTTCGCCAGCGGTAACATCTGTTTTTTTAATCATGTGATCTTTTTAACATATGAGAAGGTGTTACATTTGTAAAAGGGCTTAATCGGAGTACAGTTTCTTAAACGTTATTGTGTTCCCATAAAGTTAATTTAAGTAATTTTCAGAGGTCGACAGAGCAGCGACTTTAGGCTGCATTATTTACAGTCGCCAACCCGCTGGAAGTGGCCCTCTGTTCAGCACCATCCAGCTTCTTTTTCCCTGCTTGGTCATGTTAAGACTTCATCCCAAAAGTATCAAAGTTTAAAAACAAGCTTATCATGGTCAGATGGTCATGTTAAGACTTCATCTCAAAGTACAAAGTTTAAAATTCGGTTATATTAGGTGAAGTTAATAAACCTTGTGGTATTTCATAGGAACTAATAGTGAGATGGTCATGTTAAGACTTCATCCCAAAAGGTATCAGAGTTTAAAATTAGGTTAATGTTAGGTTAATAAACCTTGGGGTATTTCATAAGAACTAATAGTGAGATGGAAAAAAAAAAAAAAAAAATAATAATTCCCACAGGATAATGCTGCCAGCACTATGTGCCACCAGGAAATGATGGCTAAATTTTTTCCAATTATTTCCTTTCCACTTTCAATTCAAGTGCTACCTTTGCTTCATGAAATATATTCCCAGTCAAACATAATGACATTATTACTCCTGACAGAAACAAATCACAGGATGTGAATCCTTTGATGAGTCAGATTAACTGCCTTTTTTATGTCTGTTTCGGTCTCCTTGAACCCCAGTCGGCCTCTCACACTAAACCTTGTTCTGCTGGAGGTTTTTTCCTGTTACAAGGGAGTTTTTCCTCTCCACTATCGCTACAAGCATGCTTAGTGTGAGGGATTGTCTTCAAGTCAATGAGACGATACGATCAGCTGATTTTCCTTAGAAAACTTTGAATCCATCTGACTGTTTCATCTGGTTGAATTGTCTCTAAAGTGTCTGGAGATGGCATGTTGTGAATCGGCGCTATATAAATAAACTGAATTGAACCGAATTATTAAATATATAATATATAAAACCTAATGTAAAGCAGGTATTACATATTCAAGGTGAGAAAAGGCTGCTTTTTCAGTTACAAAGAAACTGAGACTAGGGTAGGTCATGAATCAATCCCCACAGAGTTCCAGGAAACAGCCTTCCAGCTTCACCCACCTCTTATTAAACACTCTATCTACAGCGGACAGGAAAGTGTATTAGAGCTGCACAAATCAAGGTAAGGACAGAAGCTGCTTATCTTTCTGGCCTGCAGCAGGGATTGTCCTTTTCCTCCAGGCGCAGCGGCTCTTCCAGGGGAGTGTTTTTCCTGTAATGGGGCTCGCAACAAGTGGGAAATTAACACGTTAAGTCGGTTTCCTGCGTGATTGACAGTCTCCTTTTCTCACGGTCAAAGAGGTCATTTTTGGCGGATCCAGATCTGTGAGATGAGGAGTGAGTGGGAATTCTCCCCTTTTCATGAATGAAATCGACATTTTCTTATTTATAATTATTTGAATAAATAAATCAAAGCAATAAGAATCTCTAATAGAGTCGATAGTTTCTCAGATTTCTCCTATTATATCTTTACATTGGCTAGAAAAAGATTGGAAAGGGTGACGTTACCGGATCTAATCTAAAGGAATGAGTGGTCATGATATATACCTCTGATAGCAATTTGGAGAACCTGGAGGACATTGCTTCACTGCATTCATCCCAAGCAAAGATACATTATTCAGCGAGGGCCACAGCTTTGTGTCACTTTCAGCTGGATCCTGTTTCCAACGAGGGCACTCAGCTTTCAGCAGCGACTCACACAAACAAAGAATAATACCAGTGCACTTTACGCCTCTTTTAATTTATGCTTTTTCCTTTTTATTCTAACTAAAAACCAATTCAAACCATTGTTTAGGGTAGGTTTTAACAGAAAAAAAAAGGGCTCTCAAAGACATTTGCTGATGGAATACTCCAGATTTTCTGTGATCGGCATGTCGATTTGCTGCTTAGTGAAAGCAGCAGATACACACATCCTTCAAAGTGAAGTGCAGAATGAAATTAGGCACGAGATGGAACATGAAAAAACATAAACTGCACTTCAGACAAGCTGTAATTGCTAGAAGAGAAGGAAGTGTAGAGATTTAAGAGGGTTTTTGGCTCTGTTTACATGTTCACCTGTATGTAAATATATGTATAGTTTCACAAAGCAGTGCAGACTCATGCAAACGTGTTCATCAGTGGGGGAGTGTTGACCTGGTTCCATCCCCACAGCCTCCTGTTTGGAGGTTTTTTTCCTGGGCAGAACCCTAAACCCCACACTGCTCCCTGGGCGCCACACAATGGCAGCCCACTGCTCCCCAAGGAGATGGGTTAAATGCAGAGAGTAAATTTCGTTGCTCTGTATTTGTGACAATGTAATGGCACTAAAAGCTGGAAGAGAAGCCCCTTTAAGTTCTTTATATCCTTTCAGGTTAAAAGCACAAGTGTCAGTGTTTTTTATTTGGATTTTCTCTGACAAAGCAACAAAAATTTCTGAAGAACTGTTATCTGATAAATAACAGCTTAGGAGTGCTGCTGCCCTGTGGCAATGATTAAGGCGTTCATATATTTTATATAGAGTATAAATAAATATATAGTTTCCAATAGTAGCACTTTTTAGATGTAGCTATCCTTTACTTTGAAAAGGTGATGAGTGCTGAGAGTTTTTGTTAGATTTTATCCCCAATAAACCATTTCTAAGAGTAAAATATCAACGCTCTTATTTAGAAAGAACTTTTGTGTTAGCCTCTCAAAACTCGCCGGGTCGCCGGCGACCCACTGGGTTTTAAGTGGGGTAAGAACTCAGAATGCAAAAAATTCCACCAGTAAAATGTTAACCAATATAGACATGTTAGGCATGGTTGGAAAGCTTAGATTCTCCCCAATTCAACCACTAGGTTCATTTTATGGACACAGCGAGCATCAAAGCACAATTAACACAGATATAGCAGCATGTCAAAATGTAAACAAACAAAGCAGCCACAGCTACATACCTTTGAAGGCATCCAGAATCCGATTTATAAATCCAGTCTTCAATTGTTTATATTCCATTCGTCCATAAGAGTCCACAGATTAAAAGTAATCCAGTATATTAGTAATAAAAATATTCCATGATGAGAAAATCGCCCATAACGTCTGGTTGTTGACATCAGAAAAGTTAGCTGGTCATAGCTTATTCTCAGCATCTTGCTAATATTTACTTCTAATACTTATTTCCTCGGTTTTTAGCCCGCGATATTTGGTATGGTTCTTTACATCATCTTATCTACAATAGACAAGTGTCTGCATATTTTTATGACGCGATTTGAGCAAGATATAAGTCCCCGAAATCTCCCCTCCGGTTCACTTCCGGTCAGCCAGTGACAGGAGAAATGACACGTTATTATTCTCTGCTGTTATAGGTTAAGACCACGTGGGGTGTTGGGCTTTCTAACCAATGAAATAAGGTTTTGAATGAGCCCAAATGTGTGGAATTTATTTAAAGGGGTACCACATCACAGGCTTGTGTTAGAGAGAAACAGGAGCCATGAGCGCAGCTCCAAGCTGACAGCAAAAGTTCAAAACCCCACAGCTCTGGAACTGTTATAGCTAGACGTCTGAAATTTTCTGCATTTGTGGTTGACATGATGTAGAACAAATTTAATACAATGAGACATGCCTTATCTCAAGAATGTCTTTATTATTGCTGTTCAAAAATACCTATAATTTCAGAGAATAACAAACCCAACTTTGGTCTGTGTTCTACTCACCCAATTTTATATATTTTTTCAGAAGCTAGAGGGTGTTAGCTTTCAAATAATTTATCAAACATGTAATTTGGGCTTACAGTTACTAAGTTATTTGTTTTTCCATTTGGGTATGCAAAATAGGCGAGAATTTCCCTAAATGAGGTGGATTTTAAGCTTCAGCTGATCCAAATGTGACCAAGTGTAAAATAAAATGTAAAGACACTTAATTAGTAGTAAAATATTTGTACATTTATTTGCAGAAATATAAAAGCATCATTAGTGGTTCTAAAATCTTATATAAAAATATAATATGTGGCAACACAGTTCATTGATGGGTTGTATTTAAAACAGGACAAGTATACAATTGGCTGAATTGGGGTTGTGCAAATAGCAATAATAAATATACAGTTGGGAAACACCAATAAAATCAATATGACACGGCCAAACAAATCCCAAATAAAAACCAAACAAAACATGCAAAGGTGCCCCTAAGTCAATCCAATTTGACGCAGTCCAAAAAACGTCTATACAGGCCCAAACAACTAATGTACAGCCTAAACTTTAACCAAGGGAAAAAACAGTGGATGGCGGCTCAGCAGCATCCAAATCATCACTAAAAAATACAAATATTTTACATTCAATAAGGCAATCATTTAATTATTAAAATTACTATCTTAACAATTTAAAAGTTACCTTTATTAACATCCAACAAAAGAACTCTCCTAGTTCTGGAGGCCAGCAGGTGATAGGATCTTTCATCAAGTAAGGTGGGACACACACTTTCCCAGGACTGATGACTGGTGCTATTGTTGGACCTAAGAGGATGTGGTCATTATTGGCTGAACTGCTTTTGTGACAAACATATTGCATCTATTTACCTTCTTGTCTGTGCACCAAACCCGGATTTGGCTTAAAAGCTCGAGTGTAATGTCTGCCAGTTGCCCTCTACACCCATGTGGAATAACTGAGTGAAAGGCCCAGATTTGCCTCCCTCTGGCTTTTAAAGCCGAAGCTCCGCCCCCCACTTCCTACTTCCTGGTTCACCCTATCACACAAAATGCTGCAGCCAGAGTTCTGATGAAAATTAAAAAGAGAGATCATACCTCTTCTATCCTGGCTTCTCTTCATTGGCTCCCTTTTAAATCCAGAATAGAATTTAAAATCCTCCTTCCCACATATAAAAAGCCTTAAATGTCCAAGCTCCATCTTATATCAGAGATCTGATTGTTCCTTATGTTCCTAACAGAGGATTCTGCTCTCAATCTGCAGGTTTACTAGTGGTTCCTAGAATTTCTAAAAATAGAATGGGAGGCAGATCTTTTAGTTATCAGGCTCCTCTCATATGGAACCATCTACCAGTTTTAGTCTGTGAGGCAGACACCCTGTCTACTTTTAAGGCTAGGCTTAAAACTTATATTTAGAGTGGCTCAGGTTATCCTGAGCAATCTCTATAGTTATGCTGCTATAGGCTTAGACTGCTGGAGGACATAGGGACCCCCATTTCATCATTCTGCGTCTTTCTCTCTCTATTCTCCCACTCTGCAGAATCTGTTTGTTCTATCTCTAACGTTATGCTCTCTCTCTGCTTTTTCTCATAGTAGCTTTGCCTCGTCTGTTCCTGTTTGGCTGTGACACCAGAGCTGTGAGGGATTGCCTTTGAGTCAATGAGTCGATGCAATCAACTGGTTTTCCTTAAATAGAAAATTTTTTATCAGTTTGACTGTATGATATGATATGTGTTTTGAATTGGCACTATATAAATAAACTGAATTGAATTTATATTTTGATAGAAAGTTAAGACACAATGTTGAACATTATTAGTCATTCAGGAGATTCATTCAGATTCTAGAAAACATTGTATATTGGAGATAGATCATTTCAATTTTAAAAATAAATATATGACGTCAAAGCTAGTGGGCCATCTCTGCAAAAACAGGCAGTAAAGATGATTAATAATAATGATAAAAAAAGATGTAATTATTTTAGTTAAAATGGTAAATTTAAATGTTAGGAAGTATACAGACAAACATGGGCGGTGCTAGATGGAGGCCAACAGGGGCCAAGGACCCTGAAGAACTGGTCCTGGTTCCTTTTAATGTCCATGGCACAAAAGAGATATAAATAACCTAATACATTTTTATGATTAAATATGCTGGCAAAGAAACATAAGTGATTGATATCTTGAATTAATTTTATATTTTACTTTAATTTTTCTATTTTAAAGAACATGGCAACAAAATAAATCTAGTAATGAAAAAATACATCCACAGACAGTATAGAGTGATGCAGAAATAAGAACAATTTCACACAAAAAACACTAAAAGAAATGATTGTTTTCTTAAATTTATGGGTTAGTTAAGTTTTTTACTTATTAAACAACAGATTGCATTAGAATTAGCAAACTTGGCAACCGTCTGGCAAACTGTGCAAGTGAAGGTTTGAACAAGGGCAGGTGAACACGAGTTTGCCGCCGTCTGGCAGAGAGGAGTTAAACTTATATATATCTCTTTTTAAGATTGATTTGAAATGAAGGCACTGCACTTCAGATTCATCAAAATAGGATTACAGTTTTACTTTATTGAATCAATGCTCTGCAACTTCCAGCTCCAGAGCTGCAGTAGCTCTTTGGCTCCCTCTTAATATTGAATGATTAACTACTTTCCTGATACTTGCTTTTCATTCATAACCGCTGACCCTACCCTGACCCACAAGTTAATATCGTAGATGACAGAGAAATTCCCACTAGAGATGTTTACCAAACAAAAGTAAGTTAGAAATAAAAGATCTTCTGGAGATATTAGCTTTGTTGATATAAGAACAGGAATTTTTAATAGAATATCAAATGAGTTTAATCCTGACCGATACTCTAAACAAGATAGTACCAGTAATGCACCTTCAAATTCTTTCACAAATTCTTTTATACTCTCTTTTTTAACTTTAATTAACCATCTACAAAAAGTCTATCAGTTAGTTTCTTGCACACAACAGGCTGCTGGGGACAGCTATTCAAAGATAATTTAGTTTATTCCTCCAATTTAAAGAATTAAGGGATTTCACTTTAAATAACAGCAGAGATGATCATTGCAGAATTTTAGCAACATCCAAATTAAGGCTGACGTGAAGTTGGCAGCAGGGGATGATGGGAGAGAGGAAAGGCAATGTACCTTGAGATAATAGCAGGTTATGGGGAACAGATCATTATTGAACTGAAGCCAAAAGTTGAATTTAGCAACCATTTGTTTATATAAGCTGCCAATCATCCTTCCACTGCACTGACATTTACTTCCTCCTGAGAATCAATATGAAAACCCTGCTTCACTGGATTCCTTTATGCCTGATTCCTCTATATGTGGTTCTACAGGTGCTGGTCATAAAATTAGAATATCATGAAAAAGTAGATTGATTTCAGTAATTCCATTTAAAAAGTGAAACTTGTATATTATATTCATACATTACATACAAACTCATATATTTCAGATGTTTATTTTGTTTAATTTTGATGATTACAAATGACAACAAATGAAAATCTCAAATTCATCATATCAGAAAATTAGAATATTGTGAAAAGGTTCAAAATTGATGGCCCCTGGTGCCACACTCTAATCAGCTAATTAACTCAAACCACCTGCAAAAGCCTTTAAATGGTCTTTCAGTCTAGTTCTATAGGCTACACAATCATGGGGAAGACTGCTGACTTGACAGTTGTCCAAAAGACGACCATCGACACCTTGCACAAGGAGGGCAAGACACAAAAGGTCATCGCTAAAGAGGCTGGCTGTTCACAGAGCTCAGTGTCCAAGCACATTAATAGAGAGGCGAAGGGAAGGAAAAGATGTGGTCGAAAAAAGTGTACAAGCAAGAGAGATAACCGCACCCTGGAGAGGATTGTGAAACAAAACCCATTCAAAAATGTGGGGGAGATTCACAAAGAGTGGACTGCAGCTGGAGTGAGTGCTTCAAGAACCACCACACACAGACGTATGAAAGACATGGGTTTCTGCTGTCGCATTCCTTGTGTCAAGCCACTCTTGAACCACAGACAGCGTCAGAAGCGTCTTGCCTGGGCTAAAGAGAAACAGGACTGGACTGCTGGTGAGTGGTCCAAAGTCATGTTCTCTGATGAAAGTAAATTTTGCATTTCCTTTGGAAATCAAGGTCCCAGAGTCTGGAGGAAAAGAAGAGAGGCACTTCATCCACGTTGCTTGAAGTCCAGTGTAAAGTTTCCACAGTCAGTGATGGTTTGGGGTGCCATGTCATCTGCTGGTGTTGGTCCATTGTGTTTTCTGAGGTCCAGGGTCAACGCAGCCACATACCAGGAAGTTTTAGAGCACTTCATGCTTCCTGCAGCTGACCAACTTTTTGGAGATGCAGATTTCATTTTCCAACAGGACTTGGCACCTGCACACAGTGCCAAAGCTACCAGTACCTGGTTGAAGGACCATGGTATCCCTGTTCTTAATTGGCCAGCAAACTCTCCTGACCTTAACCCCATAGAAAATCTATGGGGTATTGTGAAGAAGAAGATGCAATACACCAGACCCAACAATTCAGAAGAGCTAAAAGCCACTATTAGAGCAACCTGGGCTATCATAACACCTGAGCAGTGCCACAGACTGATCGACTCCATGCCACGCCGCATTGCTGCAGTAATACAGGCCAAAGGAGGCCCAACTAAATACTGAGTGCTGTACATGCTCATACTTTTCATGTTCATACTTTTCAGTTGGCCAACATTTCTATAAATCCTTTGTTTTTATTGGTCTTCAGTAATATTCTAATTTTCTGATATGATGAATTTGAGATTTTCATTTGTTGTCATTTGTAATCATCAAAATTAAACAAAATAAACATCTGAAATATATGAGTTTGTATGTAATGTATGAATATAATATACAAGTGTCACTTTTTAAATGGAATTACTGAAATCAATCTACTTTTTCATGATATTCTAATTTTATGACCAGCACCTGTAGTTACCTGTTAGTTGACGTAATATACCATGACACTGGGAAAATGTTGCTAATATCTGCAATTATTTGCTGCCATTTTAGTGAGAGTAAGACAAGTAAAGAGCTTCAGGTGCAATGTAGTGCAACCAAGCAGCACCAGTAGTCCATGCAGTACAGTGAAAGGTAAGCTAATTGCCTCAGGTGAGTAACTTGAGATTATTGTTCCCTCCGTTCCTATTCAGAAATCAATACATGAGCAATGACAAGCACTCACTTTGTCATGCATGAGCAGGACTGAGCTGCAGAACCATGGTGCATGGCAAACTTTACTTTGACATTGTAATGAGTTACAGTGGCCTAGTTAAAGTCCGCACCTTAATTACTGAGGATCTGCAGCAAGACAAACAGAGTTCTGCAGCTTTGCATAAAATTAGTATTTACAAAAAAAGTTAAAAAAAACAAACCACTGGAATTTTTTTTCCAATCCAGGAAGCTTTTTCAATTTAAAATGTCTGGAACAGTGTTGAGTTTAAGGCTATATGCAGTAGCCCAACAAATTCTTGCTTTTGTTTAGAAAACATGCAAATTGTAAAGGACGAACAGGTCCACCCCTTGGAATGGGGGTCGTTTGGCTTCTTTTGTTTGCCTGCAAAGCCCCTACCTGTCTATGTCTCTGAAAGGGGGGGGGGGTTAAAGGGAATTGTTAGCCTGGCTGAATAACTTAGGTCTTCTGTTCCCCTGTAAAGAGGTGAGGGTCGTGATGATAGTGAGAAGCAATCAACACAATTGCTGCATTGAAGGTTTTTGAATACCCAAATCTGAGTCCACCCCCTCTGTTTAAGGCTGTTTTTTTGTTGTCTTTTTTTCTTGTCTTCTTTGCCCAAAATGTGAACATTCTGGTCATCAAAACAATGTTCTTCGTCCATAAGGTGCAGATGTACCGCAGAGTCTTGTCCAGAGGAGGTCGCTCTTCTGTGTTGGGCCATGCATCTGTGGAGAGGTTGCTTGGTTTCTCTAATGTAAAGATCAGAGAATTACTCGCTGCACTGAACTGCATACTCCACTCAATTACTAATCTCCATTAAAGGGTCATGTTTGGTTTGAAATGTACAGCATTTACCCTCGAACTCAACGCTATTCCTGACATTATGAATTAAAAAAGCTTCCTGGATGGGAAACGAAACATCTTCAAACTTGGAAACAAAGTCCAGTAGTTTGTTTTTTAACTTTGTTGTAAATACTAATTTTGTGCAAAGCTGCAGAACTCTGTTTGCACCTCTTATGAGTGTACAAGTCTTGCTACAGATCCTCAGTAATTAAGGTGTGGACTTTAACTAGGCCACTCTAACTCATTAGAATGTCAAAGTAAAGTTTGCCATGCATCATGGTTCTGCAGCTCAGTCCTGCTCATGCATGACAAAGTGAGTGCTTGTAATTGCTAATGTATTGCATTAGGATTGATTTCTGAATAGCAACGGAGGGAACAATAATCACAAGTTACTCACCTGAGGTTATTGGCTGGATTGTTTTTTAACTTTTTTTGGAAATGCTAATTTTGTTTTTAGTTACAGACAGCAGATTGGATTGGATTTTATTTAGAGGTATCAGAGTGAAAGAGGCCGGATAAGAATGTCCCATCTATTCCTAAAAAAGTGTACTGAATTATTTGGTTTTGTCACTGTTAAATAGAATACCTGCTAATCACTTCCACGGCTGACAGAAATGGTTAAGATCGGGTTACAGAAACTCTACTCTGGTTACTGAGCTTTTTATTTCCTGCCTCAGGTTCCTTAAAGAGCAGCAGAGCATCCGATGAGCTCCAAGAACTGCTTTCAATCCGAAAACAATAATAAGCAAAGTCATTTTTTGAAGCTGATTCAAATTTTTTCATATTTGTCAGACTTTCCAGAGCAGCATTGGAAGCTCTGACATCATCTTAGGCCATATACAGAATGCTGGCTGGTGCCATTAGGAGCTTCGCCTGCAGTGCTCTTTAAACAGGCCAGACAGACGGAGATACCATCTGCTGCTCTGACCAGGTCTCAGCCTCCTTATCTTCTGCCACTCTGTGGTAAACAGGCTCCTGTCTCTTGGTCACATTCAATACAACAGACAGACAGCTTTTACAGCATTTATAAACCTAATCCTTTCACATTTATTGCTGACTAAAACTCATCTTTTTAACATGCAGAAAGTTAGTTCTCAATAGTAGTTTTTTTCAAAGTAGGAGTAAAAGGTATGTACAACCATTTTTTGTCAAATATTTACAAACTAAATGCAACTTAGTTCATGGGTTTAGTTTCTGTTTCTATTAGTCTCTGTGTAACTAAATCTGGGAGCTCTGCTTGATGAACTCAAGCACCTTATGAATGATAAGTGCGCCACCTAGTGTTCACTTCCAGGAAGCACAAAGCAGACTTAGGGCTGTTTATATTTTAATAAAGCGGATATAATTATCTTTATTGAAATTAATGAGGGGGTCGATGGGAAACATTACTGCTAGTTGCTGCAATTAGATAACTACCCAAACTTTAAGAGTAGCCTGCAAAAAAAAAAAAAAAAAAAAACATAAGAGCTTTCTTTATATATAGAGAGACTACAGCATCATTTTGTTTAGCGCACTGTTACTGAAAATAACACTTTCACCACAACACTTGATTATTTCATGTTACCTTCTAGCTCAAACAATTCTATATATATATATATACATATATATATATATATATATATATAGTTGGTAGAATGAGGTGAAATGAAATTAAATGATAAATATATATTTTGCATATTTAGAACTTTTTATGATAAACTGCAATAATTTTCTCATGTCCGCTCTGACCATTTTTCTCATTCGTGTAATGTAAAATTTAAGAAATATGAAATACATTTTAAAAAAAAATGTTGTTGTTATGGTTAGAAATACTTTCCTCTTAATAGGAAATGTGTTAATTATATTAAAATGTCATATTTTTTTATTGAAATGACATGATTTTTCTATGTCTCTCAATTTAATATTCCACCCCGTCACACCAATGTAATTTTGCGCCAAAATGCAATACACTGCCTAGAAGTGACATCACTAACATGAAGTGACATCACTAACATGAAGTGACATCATTCAAGAGTTTGAAGAAGAGAAGTCCAAACAATGGTGAGTTCTGGTTTTTCTTTAAGAACATTTCTGGTACATTTTTCATTCAAAATCCTTTCTGTTAACCATAGCATATCCACCCCGTCACACACAAAAAGTGGGGGAAACAATTTGTTAAACAAATTATGAAATTATATTTGTATTAATCATTCATTTTTATTGTACTTCAATGCTAACAGCACCATCAGGTTTTAACATATCCAGAAATTGAGCCGTATTGCTTTAGATTTTCCACCCCTTCACACTAAAGCCTGTGACGGGTTGGAATCATTGTGATAGGTGGCAACGTTCTTCATATTGAATTAGTATAAAATATTTAAATCTCTTTCACACTTTCCTCCCGCAGCATCAAATTGAACAGTTTGTTCTGTGTCATCAGGATGATATTGGAGGATGAAAATGAGTCCATTAAGTGCAGCAGATAATCAGAGGTGTTGTCGGGCACGCCGTAATGTTGATCCTGAAAGGAGGCAAAAGTATTTAGAATATCAGCGAGATAGATGGAAAAGGAATATAGAGAAAGGCACAAAAACAAGGATACAAGATTTAAGTGAGAGAGCCAAGCATCAGATAAGGAAAAAGTGAAGGAGTTTGTAGCTTATATATATATATATATATATATATATATATATATATATATATATATATATATATATATATATACAGGTGCTGGTCATAAAATTAGAATATCATGAAAAAGTAGATTGATTTCAGTAATTCCATTTAAAAAGTGAAACTTGTATATTATATTCATACATTACATACAAACTCATATATTTCAGATGTTTATTTTGTTTAATTTTGATGATTACAAATGACAACAAATGAAAATCTCAAATTCATCATATCAGAAAATTAGAATATTACTGAAGACCAATAAAAACAAAGGATTTATAGAAATGTTGGCCAACTGAAAAGTATGAACATGAAAAGTATGAGCATGTACAGCACTCAGTATTTAGTTGGGCCTCCTTTGGCCTGTATTACTGCAGCAATGCGGCGTGGCATGGAGTCGATCAGTCTGTGGCACTGCTCAGGTGTTATGATAGCCCAGGTTGCTCTAATAGTGGCTTTTAGCTCTTCTGAACTGTTGGGTCTGGTGTATTGCATCTTCTTCTTCACAATACCCCATAGATTTTCTATGGGGTTAAGGTCAGGAGAGTTTGCTGGCCAATTAAGAACAGGGATACCATGGTCCTTCAACCAGGTACTGGTAGCTTTGGCACTGTGTGCAGGTGCCAAGTCCTGTTGGAAAATGAAATCTGCATCTCCAAAAAGTTGGTCAGCTGCAGGAAGCATGAAGTGCTCTAAAACTTCCTGGTATGTGGCTGCGTTGACCCTGGACCTCAGAAAACACAATGGACCAACACCAGCAGATGACATGGCACCCCAAACCATCACTGACTGTGGAAACTTTACACTGGACTTCAAGCAACGTGGATGAAGTGCCTCTCTTCTTTTCCTCCAGACTCTGGGACCTTGATTTCCAAAGGAAATGCAAAATTTACTTTCATCAGAGAACATGACTTTGGACCACTCACCAGCAGTCCAGTCCTGTTTCTCTTTAGCCCAGGCAAGACGCTTCTGACGCTGTCTGTGGTTCAAGAGTGGCTTGACACAAGGAATGCGACAGCAGAAACCCATGTCTTTCATACGTCTGTGTGTGGTGGTTCTTGAAGCACTCACTCCAGCTGCAGTCCACTCTTTGTGAATCTCCCCCACATTTTTGAATGGGTTTTGTTTCACAATCCTCTCCAGGGTGCGGTTATCTCTCTTGCTTGTACACTTTTTTCGACCACATCTTTTCCTTCCCTTCGCCTCTCTATTAATGTGCTTGGACACTGAGCTCTGTGAACAGCCAGCCTCTTTAGCGATGACCTTTTGTGTCTTGCCCTCCTTGTGCAAGGTGTCGATGGTCGTCTTTTGGACAACTGTCAAGTCAGCAGTCTTCCCCATGATTGTGTAGCCTATAGAACTAGACTGAAAGACCATTTAAAGGCTTTTGCAGGTGGTTTGAGTTAATTAGCTGATTAGAGTGTGGCACCAGGGGCCATCAATTTTGAACCTTTTCACAATATTCTAATTTTCTGATATGATGAATTTGAGATTTTCATTTGTTGTCATTTGTAATCATCAAAATTAAACAAAATAAACATCTGAAATATATGAGTTTGTATGTAATGTATGAATATAATATACAAGTTTCACTTTTTAAATGGAATTACTGAAATCAATCTACTTTTTCATGATATTCTAATTTTATGACCAGCACCTGTATATATATATATATATATATATATATATATATATATATATATATATATATATATATATATATATATATATATATATATACCCCAGGAAGCCTTAGGCCCCCTATGGAGCCATAGAGGCTGTAAGATCAACTCTGAAGGACTCAGCAAATGATTTTGAACGTTTCTTCACTCAAAGTTTCAGTGACCTCTCCATGCAGCTAGACATCACCCCTGTCGCAGCCCTCCACAGCTTTAAGGCCATATCAACTGGGGCTGTGTGGTGGAGCTGCCTCCTGAATTGCAGACTGGATGACCATTTACCTAGATGAGCAGCTTGATCCTTGGATCCAAAAGCCAGGGAGGATGGGACTGCTTTGCTATGCTGTATGGCATAGGAGTGGAGATCTCACGAGACGTTGAACAAATGGCTGCTAGTTGGAGTTCATCTCTCCGTGCTTGTTGCTAAGAAACAATCAACATCTTTGCATGTCGCTCATCGTGATACATCACATGCAATGCCAACTGAAGTAAAAAGAGTAGTTCATGTTTACATAAAGAAAATATAAAACCCAGTCTGCCAGAATCTGGTTTGGTGACAACCTCTTGAAGCTCATCCAGAGAATGCCAAGAGTGTGCGAAGCAATAATCAAAACAAAAGGTGGCTACCTTTGAAGAACCTTGAATATAAGATATATTTTCAGTTCTTTCACACTTTTTGGCTAAGTATATAATTCCACATGTGTTAATTCATAGTTTTGATGCCTTCAGTGTGAATCTTCAATTTTCGTAGACATGAAAATAAAGAAAACTCTTTGAATGAGAAGGTGTGTCCAAACTTTTGGTCTGTAATATATATATATATATATATATATACACATATAACTGACACTCCTCGGCACATGTTTATCTTTCTATTCTTCATTTCCTCCTGAGTTTATTTGTATATGTTTCTTGTATGTGTTTATTCTTTCATTGCAATAAAAATTGGGGGGAAAAAGTTCAGTTAATTGGCATACCATCCAAACATTTAAGTAAGTTGATATTTAGATGGAAGACTGTTCAGTTCAGTTCAGTTTATTTCTATAGCGCCAATTCACAACACATGTCATCTCCAGGCACTCTACAGTTCACCTGTTTTATAAGATATAGATTTAGACATTCATTTAAGACTTAGAAATAAGTATAACACTCATATATAGATATATGATATGATTTAAAAACAAGTACATATAATATTTATATATAGATTTAATATTTATATTTCCAGTAGTAGCCATTCAAAGTTTCCCCACTTTCCCTGATGAGCCATTGGCTGGTCCCCTACCTTTCCTTTTTAAACCTCAATCTTTGCACTAAAATATTCTTTCTGACATGATTTAAGGACATTAAAATCTAAAGAGAAGCACCTTCTCCTGGTCAGATAAAAAAAAAAAAAAAACATGCAGGCTCAGGAGAAGGAGGGAGTCACTCCAGTGGCTGGAAGTTGGAGGGGATTCTGCTGGGAGCTGCAGGGAAGTGGGCCGCCATTCGGCTGGCGTTTAACAGGGAAGGACCATTTTGAATGGCTGCTATTGTAGCATTTGACACTAAATTTCAGAGGAAATATCACTAAGATCTGTTAAGTAAGAGAAATGTGGCATTGAAAGTTTGGCAAACTGTTTACATTTCTGTTTTTCAATATTTCTTTTAAGTCTCCATTTAATAATTGCTTGGTGCAACATAACTGAGAGCAATAAATGATGTGATCCTCATAATATTTATATATATGTGTAGCACTCCTTCCTTGGCTATTAAATAACCCTATATAATCTTAGTTGTTGCTTGCTGAAATATCAAGATTTGTTCTTCATTAGAGCAAATTTGAAGAATTGAAGACATATGCCAGAGGTCACCAAGCAGGGATTTGAACCTGTGGGTGGTGTGCTTTACCCATGCAACTAGTCTGCCAAATTGAACCTTCCTGCCATTTGTGCTGTGCTTTGTGTAAAGAGGGTAAACCCCAGTGAATTTATCAGCTCCCATTATGGTCCCTGTGGATGCACATGGGTTAATGACTTGGGAAGCTCAGCTGACTTCCTGCACAAAAAGCCATAATTGCTTTCAGTTTAAGGTTTGGGGAATATAATTAATGGGACACCTATGAGTCTATATATTAATACATGAAATAATAACAGGATAACAAAAAAATCACAAGTTAGAACCATTTGAGTTAAAAGAAAACCACAGCAAAAAATTTTGTTTTCATGATATTTAAAAATAGAGTAGAGCTGTGATGTCATGTTTTTATTGAGGCACCTCTTAATTACATTTTTGCATTCAATCCTTCTAGGTTTAAATGAGTTAATTCTCCTGAAATGAAGCCAAATCCTCTTTTTTTTTTTTTTTTTTTTTTTTTTTACATTAAAGCTTAAGTCATAGATAATAAAATTATATAAGTCATCACGCAGAAGAAAGGTTGAAATGGTTAATTCTTTAATTAAATTGTAAAAATTGAAACAATTTCAGTTGCTTTTATTTGTTGATAACAAAAATCTTGCATATATTAATGTAATAGGTTAATTTGAAGTATTGTATTCTGTATTGATGTTTACATGGTGCAAATTTAACTTTGCAATACATCTAATTTAGTCACCTTAAAATAATATTTACAGATCCTGCTCCACTACAGAACATACTCCAGATGATTTGCTTTTCTATTATGCTTATTGAGCCACATCCATTGCTCCTGCTTTATCTTCCTCTCTAACATACAGGCAAACACCAATCTGCAGCTGATTCTCCAGTTAAGACAGTGTTTGGGTCCCAGAGGAAACAATTACACCAAGCCAGACAACAGAAGCAGGCAGGAGCTGACAAAAAAAGCTTTTATGACTCAGACTGAAGTGGAGCATGCTTTGAAAAACACTGCTCTTTCTAAGCAAGGACTCCCCCTAGTGGCCACTGCTCAAATTGGACTAAAACAGACTTCAAAAATCATCTACATAAAATGTTTTAAAAGAGCTAAAGTCATGTTCCTCTATGCCTTTGGAAATCTAATAAATAAAAACAATATTTATTTCAACTCAGCAAGGAATAAAAAACGAATTATGACCAATAAAGGTGAAAACTACTCAAAAAATGAACTTTCACTGCTGCATATTTTTAATTATTTCCTGCAGACATATAAAAGATCCCAGGAAATAAATTCTAAATGTGTAAGATAATTGTTGTGAGGTTATTAATAAGAGTGTTTATATAATATTTAATGGGATTAACTAACGTTGAGCTGCATTGCAGGGTTAGAGAGTGAAACATGGTTTTTAAATGACACTAAAAACATATTTTAATGGCGCTAACAAGCTTTCCCACAGCATGACACTGACACCACCATGTTCCACCATCTCACAGTTAGTTTTCCTCCAAACAAACAGTAGATAATTGCACTCTAGCCAAAAGGATAAAGTGATATTTCCCTGAGAGCAGCCTTTCCCACCTGATTGGAGGATATCTCCAAGATCTTGTCTGCTTCTAGGATCCAAGCTTTCCTTGTTTTGCCTGTCAGTTTAGTTGACAACCATTTTTTATTTAGATTTTCAGTCACATTATAATCTCTGCCTCCTAAAATGATGGACGGAACAGATTTCTTTTGGATAGATTTGATTTAGACATCATTTATTTGGAGTCAAATGTTTATCTTTTCCCAGCTTTCCTTGAGAACCACAAAAAGTGAAAGAAAAAAAAAAAACATTACACCTTCTTTTCATATTTGAGCCACATCCCAGCCCACTCCTCCCTGAAACCCCTTTACTGTAAGTGCCTCCTCCCTTCTCCATCTACCCCCCCCACCCCCCACCCCCCCAAACCCCCTCCCCCATGTGCTCGTTGCCATGGAAGCTGATTGGAAGAATCGCTCTGTCTCTCCTGCACAAGAGGACAAGCCAGACTCCAAGACCTGGAAAAAAGATTCAGCCGTCTGAAATGAAACCATCACACGTACAACATCTCTCAGTTGTGTTATGATTGTTTAAACAGTATTAATATATAAATTAATTTTAATAAAATGATAACAGCAAATGCATGGTCCTTGAAGGCAGATGTAACACAACAAGAACCCCTTCAGCTTATTAAAAGTCCAAATTTTCCTAATTTTAACTAACCTTACCTCTTATTATCAGTATTTTTTTTAAATCAGTGATGCTCCCACATTATTTTGTTTTGTAAAGAGGTTTTCATAAGACCGCTCTCTCTGATAGTTTACTTCCTTTGACCTCGGGTACATTCAGAGGGAAAAAAAACACACTAAGAGGGAAAAAAAATAGCGTTTTCCTAACATACAAACTCAAGGCTGCAACATTTTAATGAGAGAACGGAAAATTCAGGGTCTAGCATTGCTATGGCAACAATATGTGTGGGTTGTTTGGTTAATCATACCATTTTCATTGACAATGTTGCCCATGTGGATGTTAGTCATATAAAGCAGGGATGTCAGATTGTTTCAAATGGTTAATGGTCCAACAGGAGAGCTTTTACAAGAACCAGGATTTTATTTAAAAAAAGAAAAACAACTTTCTTGTTGATTACATTCCTGGTTTCTAAATTAATTGGTACATTTGTATTAAATAAGCAAGGGAAAAGTCCAGTTCTTGCTATCTTGTCCTGGATCTGTCTAAACGATCAAGATTACACCTTTAGAATCATGCCGAAACTGTGCGACGAAGAGATTTCTGTTCTGTTAGTGAAGGATTTTAACAGTTTTTCCTTCTAATAAATGTTCTATTGATATGCTGAAATGCCAGTGACGTTTTGTAGAACATGGTGATGGAGGTATCATGCTATGGGGATGGTCATCTTCCTTTATTTCTTGGGTTTGTATGTACTAGCTTTGGACATTTTTTTTAACCTTCCCTGGAAATCAACAAGTTCAGAATATTAATTCTTAAGTTTTTCCAAATTAAATTTATATTTGGACCTTGATCAATTCGACACAATTACTGCATATTATTAGACCCAAAACATTCTATTATACTATGTTTAGGGTTGTCCATCTCATGATAATGTCTTCTTTCTTTTAAGATGTCTTTTGTGCTATATAAACTACAGAAATCGGGAGGGAATCAACATATAGATCTACTTCTGATTGACACTTTATGTTGGGAAATGCAGCAATAATATGTTTCATCTCGCTGCTCTAACTATCTTCTGTTTAACCGTCTCTCAGTAGCTAGAATGTTAGACATAAACCTGTATATATTCTCTCACTATTGTAATTTTTACATAAAATGAATCCTTAGCTTCATCTTTGGAGACAAAAATATATTTTTTATGTCTAAAATCAATACATGAATAACTTTTTTCTTCTTCTATGATTTCCATTGTTACCTTCATTCTTCACCATACATCACAAACCCCCATTTTCAGAAGATTTAGCTCCTTAGACACCAGTTAGAGATGAAAAAAAGGATTATCCTTTCCAATCATATGTATACAAACTGCAGCAAAATGTATAATCGATTAATCCCAAATTATACAGACGGCAAATTTAGAACTCAAATAATTTCCATAAATATTTGGACAAAAATGAAAAGATAACATCAAAGTGTCACAGAAGCATCAGTTTGAAAAGATCCCAGCAAAAATACCTAAAAGTTGATGAGCTCTAAAGTCTTAGCGGTTGGAAAGCCTCCTCACCATCACCCTCATCTTTTGACCCAAGCCTTAATTAAAACACAAAAAAAAACATTTTGTTAAATTACGATTACGTATAATTGTCAAATGCAAACCTTTTTTTCATCCTATTTATTAAAAAACCATCATGAAAGAAAATCAATAAAACTATAGAAATTTAAAGACGCTAAAGGAAACAAAATCAAAATGGTAGTGCATTACAAGAGTGAAAAACTACTTAACCTTGCAAAATTTGATCTAATAAAAGTAAAATACCCTAACAGCAGGGGCGGAGCTAGATGGGGGGCCAGGGGTGGCCATGGCCACCCTTAGCCAATCATTGGCCACCCCTACCATTTTTTCCCTCTAATACAGACAGTGGCAGCAGTAATACCCTCAAGTGGAATATTCATTTTAAATTTTCATATATTACTGACTATTTTTCATGTGTTCATAATATCTTGGTTAATTATGCACATCAATATAGCAACATTAAAGATGATAAATACAGAATTCCTGCTCTTTTCAGAACTAGATTTTGCGTTATATGGGGTAAAGAGCAAATGACGTGTCTCTGCAAGTCATCTAGGAGTGTTCTGTGAAATCATAGATAACTATTTTAGTTAAAAAAAAATAAATAAATCAATTTATGTAGATGTTAGTACCTGTAAATATCAATTTTATGCAGAACGATTATTGATAAAAGTAGGTAAGTAATGACAATGGAAAAGATATTTGTCGTAAAACTCACACCTGAAACAATTTTATCCACTATACCTTTTATCTAGAAAGCACAGATGTTTAAATATATGCATCTTTTTGTTAGCAAAGGCTGCAGGAAAGTATCGTTAATCTTATCTTTGGATTGACCCTGAGATTCTGGTGCCTATCCTCTTTCAGCCACCCCTCAGTGTTTATTGGTTATTGCCTGGACGCCCTAATAAAAATGTTCTGGCTACGCCTCTGCCTAACTGTCCTGCAGTGTAAAGGTAACCTTTTATTATATTTGTTTTTATAAATTCATGCTCATTTATAGAGGAAAAGTCATTTATTTGTTCTACTTGTTTGGTCTTTTTCCTTAAATTCTGCAGTAATTCTGGATTAAGGCTATTTTCACAGCAACGAATGACTTCCTCCAGATATAACCTGTTCCCTCTGGTGTCTTTAGACAAATTAAGCCCATCACATTTGCATTCTAAATACTATTTCTATTATTTCCCCACCTTGTCCCCCCACACATCCACGCTCCTTCATTGTATGATCTGGTACAGCTTGCTTCACCTCTGTCAGGCTCCAGCGCTTCCAGCCGGCAGCAGCACCGAGCTAACAAGTCTTTGTGAGGAGAGAGGGAGAGGAATAGAGGAAGGAGGGGTTGCAGAGCAGAAGAGATCAGACAGCGAGGGAGCTGCCAGGGTGAGCACAGAATGAGGGTGCAGTGGAAGCAGGCATAAGACACAGCGACACAGGCAACACAATAGTGCAGAACGCCACTGGAAACAGAAGAAGGTAGAGCAGGCATCATGGCAGCGCTCACTGCATCATCTTGGCACATGGGGAATTGTGGCTGCTGCTGGTGAATATAGTGTGGTGCAGAGGAGAGAGTGGAGAGGACCTCCTGGAAACCAGAAGCAAGAGAAGGAAACAGGTCAGTAAGGATGATCAGACTAAGACCTGACAGCGTTAACCAGCACGGCCTCTGAGGGGTTCACTTACGTCACATGGTGGCACTGACTTACATTTGTCAATGAGAAATCTCATGTGTTTGGGATGAGGACATGAATGGTTGTGCATGAGGAAGTAACAGCGCTCACTCCACAAGGGATTTCTCTCTAAACCAGAATGAGGGTAGATCATTTAAAGGTAGATTGCCCATTTTCTCTGCTAATATACAAAACAGTATCGAGGTATTTATTTTTCATCCCTTAGAAAATGAACAGAAGATAGAGGCAATTGTGTAACACTGTAGGGGGCGAGACAAAAGCCGGTCCGAGAGGAAAAGCTTGGCTCATCATTCAGCCCTGCTGCATGTGATGTAATCTTCAACCAGACTGGTTTTATTCTCCTAAATAAGTTAGTCTGGTTTTTAATAAAAAGTACACAACCTTAACAACTTGCCTTTTTTACATTTTAAAAATTTTGCCAGCAACTGATATTTCAGTGCGCATCAATGAATGACAGGTTTTCCAAATCTAAATATGATTTTTGTATCTTTGAAATAATTTATTTTCTCTTTGAAAGGGATTACAAAATTGGGCAAGGTCATCCAAGAACACTGGCAATTAAAACATACAAAACATCTGTTAATGAAAGACCTATCTGTAAAATTAGCAATAGTAAATCAATGTTTACTACTGACTAGGACCGGAACATGCACAGTGTTACTTAAGTTAAATGTCAATTTGTAAGAAAACAACAAAACATCATACTTCAATGTACTTTAGTGGGATTTAATGAGATAGACGAATAAAAAGTACCAACTAATTTGGATGTGGAAGGAAATAAATCATGTTTTTTAAATAATTTTGCCGGGATGAGCTTATATTCAAACCCTTTTATTCTGATAGTTATAAATAAAAAGGTAACGAGTGCATTCAAAACCCATCTGCTACAAGATATGTGAAAGCATGATGAAACTAAAATGTAATGTTTACGGTTCTAGATGTGGAAAAATCAAGTGTGAAGCAAAGAAGTGGCAGCATCATGCTGTGGATTAATAAGGTCAGAGATGATGGAGACATGAATGGAGCTACTGTAATGACTCAGATCAGAGGGACCCAGTATTCAAGACCAGACAGACAGTGGGATAACCCGAAAAGTGTTTATTTAAAAGCCAGATTTGCGGGTCTGCAGTAGCAGCGGCTAGCGCATCTAAGGCAGGAATCTCTACAGAAAGGAAACACAGGTGAGTGACCACGATAATCTGACATGGATGATTATGTACACGTGAGTCACTAACCTGGTTTTTATAGTTCGGACCATGCTCAGAGAACGAGCATGATTCTAGCCGGTCGGCTAACAAGACGCAGCAGAAACTGCCAGAGAGTTCCAGACGCTGAAGCCTTGAAGGAAACAGACCTGACAGGAGATCAGATCCAAGTAGATCCAAGTGGATGATGTAGGAAGGCAGGATAATCTAGGTTCACATAGCAAACCTTAGCAAAAAGTAGTTTATTCAAGTATACTAAAAGTGCACTAATTTCATACTTAAAATCAGGCAGTGCACTTAGAGTTTACTTATTCTAAAATATATTTCATATACTTAAAATTGTATAGTCAAGTGTACTTGACTATACTATTGTTTACTTTATTGTTTACTAAAGTATACTTTAAGTATACTTTAGTAAACTTAAAAATTTCCCAATTTAGTTCAAAGTATTACTTTAGTAATACTTCAAGTACATTGTTCGGTATACTTTCTAAACTTATAATTATACTTAAGTATTCTTAATAGAATTTATTTCAAGTATACTACTTTTTGCTCACCCCAAGGTTTGGTGAAAAGTTGGCAGCCCTGATAAAGTATTTTAAATCTGTAGTTACTTCAGATGTTTTATATACTTGATAAACTTTATATGTATAAATAAATATTCATTGAACTCTCTGTTGTATGGTAATATTTGGGATCGCAGGCTGACATTTTTGGGAACCGCTGTATTAAATGAGACAGCAACAGTTTAGCATTTGCTAAAAACAGCAAAAACAGGTGTCAGTGTTATGATGTGGATTGTTGTATCACAAAAACCCCAAATGTTAAAATATCAGAACAACATTTTGACTAGATAAATCTACCTATTAGGCTCTTTTTAACTTAATTACCACAGCAACCATATCTTTAGCGGCTAAATGCTATGCTAGCTTGTTGCTAGTTTATTGTTGTTGCTGATCTGGTAGATTTTAAAGACTAAAAAAGTGGCTCTGTGAGAATGATTAAGATTGTATTTATGTGAACCTATTAAAACAAAAATAAATAAAATAAAAACATAAAGAGAGAATATTAGTTTGTTACTGCTGGAAACAACAAGCTAGCTAGCTAATTATCTGCATCCCTGGTCCCCAGGGCCCTCTGTCCTAAATGGTTTAAATGTTTCCTGCCTCCACACACCTAAACTAAAGTAAAGGTGATTAACAGGCTTTGGTAGCATTTGATGGCTGCCTAGGAGGTAATGCAACCATCGGAATCACGTTAGCATGAGTAGAGAAACATCTAAAACATGAACGACCGTGAGTCCTGAGGAGCAGGGTTAAGAAACCCTGATCTAGATACATAGATACAGAGAACACAGACTGTTAGACTGTTCTAGTTAAACAGTTCAACTGAAACATCATTAGTTCAACTTTTTTATTTTCTTTAGTTCAACTGTTTTTAATATTCTTTTTTGTTTCTGTATTTTTTATTTTTTTTTCTACTTTGATTCTGTTTTATTTTCCTATATTTTAATCATGTAAAGCACTTTGCATTGTCTTTGTACTGAATTGTGCTATACAAATAAATTTGCCTTGCCTTGCCTTGCCATTTGAATTACAAAAAAATAAGTTGGAATTTCTATATGTGTTCCATGTAAATGTGTCTACACACAGGTGTGACCAGCGGGACGTCCTGCAGGATGAGCGGGATCCTGAAGAGAAAGCTTGAGGAGGAACCCTCCTCTTATTTGTCGCTGCAGGGTTCAGAAGACGATGAGGTTTCCTGCAGCGACAGCGGCAACAGCAGCGATAGTCTGAATAATTCGGTCCCCTCTGGAATCCTGGGTTGTAAGATCTCACTAACAAACTTTCTTTCTTTAAATGATCTGACTAGAAACGTTTTTCACAACTTAGGAAGCACAGAGGAATAGTTTTAACGACACGGGACAGCTGAGGAGTAGAGCAGAATTAGGAAATGGAAGGAAAATGATACACAAGTTTAAAAAGTGGATTTAGATTAATCTTATTAGGCCCGAGCAGCTCACCGCTGCGAGAGCCTATTGTTCCTGTACCGTTTGTTATTATTATTATTAGGCCCGAGCAGCTCACCGCTGCGAGAGCCTATTGTTCCTGTATCGTTTGTTATTAGGCCCGAGCAGCTCACCGCTGCGAGAGCCTATTGTTCCTGTATCGTTTGTTATTAGGCCCGAGCAGCTCACCGCTGCGAGAGCCTATTGTTCCTGTATCGTTTGTTATTAGGCCCGAGCAGCTCACCGCTGCGAGAGCCTATTGTTCCTGTACCGTTTATTATTATTATTATTATTATTTATTATTTTTCTCCGCGTAAAAGAAACAGCTTTTTGGAGGCTTTAGCATGTTCAAAAACTCACCAAACTTGGC
>NW_024038278.1:0-55288 GCF_016077235.1 Cyprinodon tularosa
TCTAAAAAAAATAAATACTACTTTTCTTCTTCCTCAAAAACTTCTTTTTAATAGACTTAAAACTTCTAAAGACGAGGGAAAAAATATTGATCATTAAAATATCCCAATATCTTCATATGCTGATATATTGCCATTTAAAAACACCATATCAATCTTTTTACTAATGAAATATTGCTATATGTCATCGTTATGCTACGAAATCCCCCGAAAATTCACCAAATGTTGCCATATTTTTATATGTTGATATATTGACGCGGTAATCGATCTATTTTACTAACAAAATCTCACAAGAATTTGCAAAATATCATGAGAGTTTGTAACAGAACGATGAAATTTCACCAGATTTTGAAAGTAAAATAGATCGATACCGCGTTTTTAAAAATCTATTTGATATCAGCATATGAAAATATATTTGAGTATAATATTTTTCAAAGTGTCAGAAATGGATAACAAAACTGCTATTTTCAATGACTACTTATTTTTGTCCAGCTTTAACATCGGTATCGATATCGGTTATCGGCTACATGAGTTTTAAAATATCAGCATATCGGATATCGGCCAAAATCCCAATATCCTGCATCCCTACTTGAAATAATCATTAGCTAATTTAGTAACTGATTAATTGTTAACTGGAGCTCTGTATATAGTCTGTAAAACATGGCAGCTCACTTAGAGCAGGAATTATATCAAAATTGTAAAAACATATATATGAACATTTTGCATTTAAGATAAGAAAGTTGAAAAGTTATAGTTTAAGTTTAAATCTTCTTGGAGAACCTTTGGCTATCCGATTATTAATCGATTAATCTAAAAAATTATTGACAGATTAATCGATTTTCAAAATAATAATTAGTTGCAGGCCTAGTTTAAACACTTTATAAATTGAGCATTAAATGATTTAAAGTAGATGATTTTAAGTATTTATATACTTGTAAAGTAAAAGAATTAGCAAGGTTTAGTGAATACATAACATTCCAGAGAGGAGGGAGGCTTGTAGGTAAACCATAAACTCCTGGGATTAGCAGGGTTTAACAGGAGTTTTCCTCCCCATGGTCGCTGCATGCATGCTGGGTGTGAATGATTGCTGGAGAGTCAATGACTCTATGCAATCAGGTGGTTTTCTTTAACAAAAACTTCAACCAATCTGACTGGATGACCTGAATGAATGTCTCTAAAAGGACCTGAGGTGACTTGATGTGAGAGAGGAATAAAATAAAGTCAATTCAATTTAAAAACTTCGCCTTCCCTCCATTTTGGTTTTGGTTTTAAACGTGTTTTAGGAGCTCTTTTTTACCCTCGAACGAGTCTGTGTTCAGTAGTGAATCCATCATTTTCTGTTGAGAACAGATAGAAGCAGTTTACAAACACAAGTATTGACTGTACAATGCCCCCCCCCCCCCCCCCCCCCCCCCCCACAGCATTACCAACAGAACAACAGCCAGTCTGACAACAGGATCAATAGAGCCAAATGATAACAGATATTTTAAATTGAACGTTTAAGCATTTCATAAAATAGGTTTCATAACCTTACAGTGGACACACATTGTGTCTAAAATGCTTTTATCAAATTTACAGAAGGATGGAAAAGTGGCGAGACGGCTGCTTGAAGGTTTCAAAATCTCATTCTCAACCATCTGTAGTGCGACCAAGATGCTTTACAGCCAAAGAAAAAACCGTGAGAAGCTTTGAGGATGTGAGATGAGCTAAAACTGGCTGCGTTTCATAATGTCTCCAAAGCCCACATGACTGGTTTCACCGTCATTTGAAAAAGGTGGAAGTCTCATCCTGCTGCTTTAACTCCTCTGGAATCACATTAGATTAGAATCATACATTGTCTCTATTTTTTATTGTCATAAATACTTCAGTGCACCAACCAGGGTCTGTAACACAGACATCATCAGTTCTCAGTCTGCAGCGGCCTGGGCTAACGTTAGCCCGTCTGCAGCGGCCATGGCTAAGGTCATTCCGTCTGCAGCGGCCTGGGGTAACGTTAGCCCGTCTGCAGCGGCCATGGCTAAGGTCAGCCTGTCTTCAGCGGCCTGGGCTAAGGTCAGCCTGTCTGCAGCGGCCTGGGCTAAGGTCAGCCTGTCTGCAGCGGCCAGTGCTAACGTTAGCCCGTCTGCAGCGGCCATGGCTAATGTCAGCCTGTCTGCAGCAGCCTGGGCTAAGGTCAGCCCGTCTGCAGCGGCCTGGGCTAATGTCAGCCCGTCTGCAGCGGCCATGGCTAAGGTCATTCCGTCTGCAGCGGCCTGGGGTAACGTTAGCCCGTCTGCAGCGGCCATGGCTAATGTCAGCCTGTCTGCAGCAGCCTGGGCTAAGGTCAGCCCGTCTGCAGCGGCCATGGCTAAGGTCATTCCGTCTGCAGCGGCCTGGGGTAACGTTAGCCCGTCTGCAGCGGCCATGGCTAAGGTCAGCCTGTCTTCAGCGGCCTGGGCTAAGGTCAGCCTGTCTGCAGCGGCCTGGGCTAAGGTCAGCCTGTCTGCAGCGGCCAGTGCTAACGTTAACCCGTCTACAGCGGCCATGGCTAACGTTAGCCCGTCTGCAGCGGCCTGGGCTAAGGTCAGCCTGTCTGCAGCAGCCTGGGCTAAGGTCAGCCCGTCTGCAGCAGCCTGGGCTAAGGTCAGCCCGTCTGCAGCGGCCATGGCTAAGGTCAGCCTGTCTTCAGCGGCCTGGGCTAAGGTCAGCCTGTCTGCAGCGGCCAGTGCTAACGTTAGCCCGTCTGCAGCGGCCATGGCTAATGTCAGCCTGTCTGCAGCAGCCTGGGCTAAGGTCAGCCCGTCTGCAGCAGCCTGGGCTAAGGTCAGCCCGTCTGCAGCGGCCTGGGGTAACGTTAGCCTGTCTGCAGCGGTCTGGGCTAATGTCAGCCCGTCTGCAGCGGCCATGGCTAAGGTCATTCCGTCTGCAGCGGCCTGGGGTAACGTTAGCCCCTCTGCAGCGGCCATGGCTAAGGTCAGCCTGTCTTCAGCGGCCTGGGCTAAGGTCAGCCTGTCTGCAGCGGCCTGGGCTAAGGTCAGCCTGTCTGCAGCGGCCAGTGCTAACGTTAGCCCGTCTGCAGCGGCCATGGCTAACGTTAGCCCGTCTGCAGCGGCCTGGGCTAAGGTCAGCCTGTCTGCAGCAGCCTGGGCTAAGGTCAGCCCGTCTGCAGCAGCCTGGGCTAAGGTCAGCCCGTCTGCAGCAGCCTGGGCTAAGGTCAGCCCGTCTGCAGCGGCCATGGCTAAGGTCATTCCGTCTGCAGCG
This sequence comes from Cyprinodon tularosa, assembly GCF_016077235.1. NCBI lineage: Eukaryota > Metazoa > Chordata > Actinopteri > Cyprinodontiformes > Cyprinodontidae > Cyprinodon > Cyprinodon tularosa. The sequence continues at coordinate 3,238 of NW_024038278.1, forward strand.
GCCTGGGCTAAGGTCAGCCTGTCTGCAGCGGCCTGGGCTAAGGTCAGCCTGTCTGCAGCAGCCTGGGCTAAGGTCAGCCCGTCTGCAGCAGCCTGGGCTAAGGTCAGCCCGTCTGCAGCAGCCTGGGCTAAGGTCAGCCCGTCTGCAGCGGCCATGGCTAAGGTCATTCCGTCTGCAGCGGCCTGGGCTAAGGTCAGCCTGTCTGCAGCAGCCTGGGCTAAGGTCAGCCTGTCTGCAGCAGCCTGGGCTAAGGTCATTCCGTCTGCAGCGGCCTGGGCTAAGGTCATTCCGTCTGCAGCGGCCATGGCTAAGGTCATTCCGTCTGCAGCGGCCTGGGCTAAGGTCAGCCTGTCTGCAGCAGCCTGGGCTAAGGTCAGCCCGTCTGCTGCGGCCATGGCTAAGGTCATTCCGTCTGCAGCGGCCTGGGCTAAGGTCAGCCTGTCTGCAGCAGCCTGGGCTAAGGTCAGCCTGTCTGCAGCGGCCATGGCTAAGGTCATTCCGTCTGCAGCGGCCTGGGCTAAGGTCAGCCCGTCTGCAGCAGCCTGGGCTAAGGTCAGCCCGTCTGCAGCAGCCTGGGCTAAGGTCATTCCGTCAGCAGCAGCCTGGGCTAAGGTCATTCCGTCTGCAGCAGCCTGGGCTAAGGTCAGCCCGTCTGCAGCAGCCTGGGCTAAGGTCAGCCCGTCTGCAGCGGCCAGGGCTAAGGTCAGCCCGTCTGCAGCAGCCTGGGCTAAGGTCAGCCCGTCTGCAGCGGCCTGGGCTAAGGTCAGCCTGTCTGCAGCAGCCTGGGCTAAGGTCAGCCCGTCTGTAGCAGCCTGGGCTAAGGTCAGCCTGTCTGCAGCAGCCTGGGCTAAGGTCAGCCTGTCTGCAGCGGCCATGGCTAAGGTCATTCCGTCTGCAGCGGCCATGGCTAAGGTCAGCCCGTCTGCAGCGGCCAGGGCTAAGGTCAGCCCGTCTGCAGCAGCCTGGGCTAAGGTCAGCCCGTCTGCAGCGGCCTGGGCTAAGGTCAGCCCGTCTGCAGCAGCCTGGGCTAAGGTCAGCCTGTCTGCAGCAGCCTGGGCTAAGGTCAGCCCGTCTGTAGCAGCCTGGGCTAAGGTCAGCCTGTCTGCAGCAGCCTGGGCTAAGGTCAGCCCGTCTGCAGCAGCCTGGGCTAAGGTCAGCCCGTCTGCAGCGGCCATGGCTAAGGTCATTCCGTCTGCAGCGGCCTGGGCTAAGGTCAGCCTGTCTGCAGCAGCCTGGGCTAAGGTCAGCCTGTCTGCAGCAGCCTGGGCTAAGGTCATTCCGTCTGCAGCGGCCTGGGCTAAGGTCATTCCGTCTGCAGCGGCCTGGGTTAAGGTCAGCCTGTCTGCAGCAGCCTGGGCTAAGGTCAGCCTGTCTGCAGCGGCCATGGCTAAGGTCATTCCGTCTGCAGCGGCCTGGGCTAAGGTCAGCCCGTCTGCAGCAGCCTGGGCTAAGGTCATTCCGTCTGCAGCAGCCTGGGCTAAGGTCATTCCGTCTGCAGCAGCCTGGGCTAAGGTCAGCCCGTCTGCAGCAGCCTGGGCTAAGGTCAGCCCGTCTGCAGCGGCCTGGGCTAAGGTCAGCCCGTCTGCAGCGGCCTGGGCTAAGGTCAGCCCGTCTGCAGCAGCCTGGGCTAAGGTCAGCCCGTCTGCAGCAGCCTGTGCTAAGGTCATTCCGTCTGCAGCAGCCTGGGCTAAGGTCAGCCTGTCTGCAGCAGCCTGGGCTAAGGTCAGCCTGTCTGCAGCAGCCTGGGCTAAGGTCAGCCTGTCTGCAGCAGCCTGGGCTAAGGTCAGCCCGTCTGCAGCGGCCAGGGCTAAGGTCAGCCCGTCTGCAGCGGCCTGGGTTAAGGTCAGCCCGTCTGCAGCGGCCTGGGCTAAGGTCAGCCCGTCTGCAGCGGCCAGGGCTAAGTTCAGCCCGTCTGCAGCGGCCTGGGTTAAGGTCAGCCCGTCTGCAGCAGCCTGGGCTAAGGTCAGCCCGTCTGCAGCGGCCTGGGCTAAGGTCAGACCGTCTGCAGCAGCCTGGGCTAAGGTCAGCCTGTCTGCAGCAGCCTGGGCTAAGGTCAGCCCGTCTGCAGCAGCCTGGGCTAAGGTCAGCCCGTCTGTAGCAGCCTGGGCTAAGGTCAGCCTGTCTGCAGCAGCCTGGGCTAAGGTCAGCCCGTCTGCAGCAGCCTGGGCTAAGGTCAGCCTGTCTGCAGCGGCCAGTGCTAACGTTAGCCCGTCTGCAGCGGCCATGGCTAACGTTAGCCCGTCTGCAGCGGCCTGGGCTAAGGTCAGCCTGTCTGCAGCAGCCTGGGCTAAGGTCAGCCCGTCTGCAGCGGCCCTCATCCTGCATAGCCGTGTGTGAATGGCCGCTGGCTCTGATGGCGAGTTTTTTGTTTTATTTGGCAAAATGTTCATTTGTTTATGCGACTGTGTTCATTATTATTACTCCACTAAATGACAAAAGTCATAATTTATAGTTATTTAGAGACTATTAATAGCAGGAGGTGAAATGCAGCTCTAGACTAGCTTTGAATGTGGTGATGTCATCAGTACGCTTCTGTTCCAGTTGACCCAGATTTATTCAGCGTGCTCCCGTTCTCCCAGAGTCCAGACTTTACTGGGTTCTTCTCAGGAACAGACTTGGTGAGAACACAAATCTGTTCTGGTGCTCTTGTGAATTGAGAAACAGCAACAGAATCATTTTAACCTTTTAGTGTAAAACTTTTCCCAGAGCACAGCTTTAATGTCCAGTCTGTCTCCATTGTAGATGGTCGGGCTTTGGCTGTTGGAGGAATGGGCGCTGATCTCCTTCCACGCAACGTCCTGCAACAGTATGACCTTAGGAAGGATGTCTGGGCACTCCTGCCCCCCATGCCAACCCCTCGCTATGATGCCAACTGCCATCTGCTTGGAAACAAGCTTTATGTTGCAGGTAAGCATCTAGCAGCTTTCTGTTGACTGGATCTTTTACTCATTTTAGGCTTAGAATACAAACGTTTTTTTGTTTTGTCTTTTTTCTTTAAGGTGGTCGACAGTGTAAGCGGCCGGTGAAAGCTTTTGAGGTGTATGACACAGAAACGCGTTCCTGGGCTTCGCTGCCCGCTCTGCCGTGTAAGCGGACGTATGGGGGTGTGATCTGGGACTCTGCTGGGAGGCTGTGTCTCCTTGGAGGACTACGACAAGGTGGAGGACACCAAAGCTCCAAGTTCACAAAGAACGTCAATATTTTTGATACAAATCAAGGTACTGAAAAAAACTGCTATTTTATTTGATTTTTAGATCCTTTATATGAACAGAAAATGTGTGCTTAAAATTTACTAAAGGAAAAAAAAAAGACATTTGATCTGAAAAAAAGGGAATGCAGCATTTTGTCTTAAATCTACAGAAGAGGATTTAGGCCACTAAAAAAAAAAAAGTTAACTGATTTTTTTATTTTATTTCAGTATAGTATGGGGGAAAAGTCAGAATTCTGACTTTAATTTAAGAATTCTGACTTTTTTCTCAGAATTCTGACTTTAATCTCAGAATTCTGAGAAAAAAGTCAGAATTCTTAAATTAAAGTCAGAATTCTGACTTTTTTCCCATGTTAAACTGAAATAAAATTTAAAAATCAGTTTACTTTTTTTTTTTCCAGTGGCCCTAATCCTCTTCCGTATAAATCACTTGTGAAAACGAATTAACAATAAATTTGTTCGTATGCCATATTTCTATGACAGATCTATTAGTGATTATAGCCTTTCTGTGACATATTTAGCATAACGACCCCATGTGACCGGGCTGCGCATGCATACGATTGGTCAACAAGTCAACAAACAAACCGAGGGAGGAACTCCCACTGTAGTTGTGAAAAAAGAAAAGTCTAAGACCAAGTTTAAAAAATTTGATTTCAAGAGGAATAAAACTAAAGTTTCATATGGAAAACAAAATGAAAGGTATATAAACCAGTGTAACCAGTTTAAAACCATTGGCGTCCGAATAAAGAAGACATTTTTAATTATAATCTGTTACTTTAAACAGAATTTAACGCTGTGTTCAATCTAATTTGGCAGAGTTTTTACCCAATCTATATTTATTCTAGGGCAAACCAATACAAATTAGTCAGATTAGCCAAAATACTTAAGCTTTATGGCACCTTTCAAAAGTCTGAGGTGGGCTTTGAACCGACAACCTAAGGAGTGGAAATCAACATCATACAGCTGACACCACCATTAATAGTGACTGTTTCATGTTGGGTTCAAGGCGTCTAACCCACATGCAGAAAAACACTCTTAAGACAGGGAAAAAGTTCAATGATTTATTTACAATATTTACAAAGGGAATTGATGCACAGGTTCTGGGTTCTGAGGTGGGGATAAATACCTGCTCAGAGAGGATTCTGATCAGCAGGGGGGAAACCTTGTGAGTCCAGAAGCTACTCGGCAGGCAAAGGGCTGAGGGCAGAGGCAGAGACTGAGACTGAGTGCAGGCAGGCAGATTCCAGACAGAGATTTCTATCTCCAGAGTTTCAGGTTTCCAGAAAGTCAGGATCTGTGAGGCAGGGAGATACAGGGTCAGACAGGTTCACAAAATCAGGGTTTCAGATCAGGCAGGCTGGCTCAGGTTTTGCTAACCATTAGTGGCAAACACTCTGGCAGGGAAGTGTCAGCCTCCTCCTCCTTAAATATGTATTCTTAATGAGGAGACAGGAAACAGGTATGTAGGAGCAGCTCATGCCCTCAGGAAGGAAGATCTCCGGCGCCCTCTGGTGGAGAAAGTGGACAAGCCTCCAGATCCCAACAGTCTGTAAGAAAGCAATACTATTTAAAGCTGATGTTGCAACTGTTACCAGCAGCTTGCTCACATTTTGATCATTACATTGTTTAAATTAACTAAAATGGTTTAAACCAACTAGATTGGTTGTTTTTCCAACAAAATCTATTTTTAGAATCTATCCAAATGACAGCAAACTTCACTGAGTAGTGAGGCTGTTTAAATGCCATTTGATCTGATCCAGTTGCCTTCAGCAACTGGATCACGGCAGCAAGGCTTCAGACGTCATCAATTTAGGCTTCTCCCCTTAATGAAGGAAGCCCCGACAGCCTTCTACCTAGGGATGGAACGGTTTATGAAAACTGCCCGAACCGTTCGGTTTGACCGTCTCGGTTCGGTTCGCGTGTGTTTCGTTCGGTTCATGCGCTGCTCCTTTTTCTCATAGGCGAAGTGTTTACACTCCAGAGCAGAAGGTGGCGGTACTGCGACCAAAGCCAACCGCCAGTAGTAAACAAGAAGAAGAAGAAGCGAAGCAGCGTAGCCGAGTGTAGCAGAAAAAAATCAGTTGTTGTGGAGAATTGTGTGGGTATGGCGAGTGGGAAAGAACAGGAGTTGGAAGACGCGCCAGCAGCACTTTATAGGTCTGCTGTATGGGACCACTTAGCATTTAGAGTGACCTACGATGACGGCGGGAAGAAAGCTGTGGATAAAAGTGCAACAGTGTGCAAGCATTGTGCAACACGTTTTGTTTATGCTAACAGCAACACGACCAACATGTCAGGCTAACAATCAACATATACCGAACTGAACACCGTGACCACGAAACCTTGAACCGAACCATGGATTTTGTGAACCGTTCCACCCCTACTTCTATCTGCTGGGCATTGCTGCCTGACGCACCTCCACCAGTGCCTCGAGCAAGCGTGCTTTGTACAGCCCTGGGCTTGATCGGGTCATCAGCTGGGGACCACCAGTCATGGAAGTTTCCCTCCTTTAACCCCAGTACGTCTCCACTACTCAGCGCACGCCTCGGATGACCTCATGACATCACTAGTTTTCAGTATTCTTGCATTTTCTGGATTTTTGCCTCAGTTGCCTGCATTTGGGTCCTCAAAGCCTTCACCCAACCTGCCAGATAGTGTTAATTTCGTTAACAAAAACTAAACGAAAATATTTTCCTCAACGCACATTTTTCACCGAACGAAAACTAGACGAGACGAGACGAAAATCCCCACTAATAAACAATAACTGGGAGTAAATCAGAAATAATTTTCGTGGACTAATAAAGACGAGATGAAAATGCAGTTCGGTAAATAAAGACTGGACTAAAATCTATGGACATTTTAGTTCACGAATAAAGACGAGACGAAAATTATATATTATTATTTTATGTTTTTTCAAATCCTGTCTCGTCTCCTCCTCCGCCTCCTCCTCGTCAGCTCCCACACACCCACTTTCAAACCTGGAGCGGGCACAGAGTAGCCTACTCTGGGGCTCGGGAGAAAGAGGAGACGTGATCTATGGACACATTTTCGCTTTTAAGTGGAGAACAAACCCAAATGCTTGATTTTAGTGGAAGGGAAGGAATGTGGCCACATGATAGCTGGAAAAAACACAACAAACCTGAAGAGACGCGTCGCAGTTCACCACAAAGACATTACGGTAAGTTAACAGAAAGATTGGTGGTGGTTGTTTATAATGTAACATTAAATCAACGGCTATAATGTCCCAATGATAAACTAACTGATGTTGGCTAACTTCCATAGCATTTAGTATCCAGGCTGGCTACGTTACGTTAGCTTGTTAGCACGTAGCGACCGTAGCCACTTGTTGATAGAACTTAGATATGTTATACTGGCCGGGCAACTATAGTTTCAGTTACATTGCAAGTTTGATTAAAGCAGACAGATGCTTTAGGTGAACTAGGAGCAGCAAGTGAACTATAGTTAACACAAAACACCTCGGCAGCTACACATGTATGCTAAATGCTAAAACCAACTGAAACTATTTATCAGGATAAGACAAAATAATAATAATATGCCAAACATAATTCAGAGCAACTTTAACCTAGATTTTCATACACAAAATAGCCATTGCTTGGGGAACCACTGCAGGGATGTCTTTATTTGGTGACATAAAATGATGCTCTGTTTATCAGCATATTACTATTACAAGGACATTTGATTTGAATTGGCATCAATATTAATACAACCAAAATGCATGCACACATAAAAATGTCTGCAATTTATTCCTGCATAAAATGATAGTTAGGTTGTTTGTATGAGTTTGAAATGGATGGTCAAATGTAGTTTTTATAGAGACTTAGTTTTTGTTAAGGAAAAAAACAGACATATATGCTACTTATACACTTGGAATTCCTGTTATGCTGCTTATCTATCCTGACATTGTATTAATTTCTGTTCCAGATTAAAGATACACCACCAACAACAACAACCTACCAGCCACCCAGAAACAATGACAGGCCAGCTAAAGCTGGAAGGAAAGCACTTTTGTTCTATCAGTTGGATTTTTTTTTATTTTTTTTTAACAACATTGACCTCAAATCTATTTATTTTATTATTCTATGTGAACTAGCTTTAAACAGCCAGCACTTGTGTAAAGTTCATAAGACACTTTATTTTACTTATTTGTTTCATTTGCCAGGTGTGTTTTATTTGTTTTAATGCAAGCATTTGTGTTTGTGTCTTTGAAACTTAACAATGTTCAAAATAAATATGCAAATATTGTCAGAACATCTTCCATGTCTGCATGTGTTCCTTAAAATTGTGTTTTTTTATCAAAAAGATGAGAGAAAATGTTGAAATAATTTTAGGAAATCTTAAACGTTATCTGCTGACAAAAAAGTAAAAGGTTAAAATTATGTCCTGACTAAAACTAGACTAAAATGTTGACAGTTTTTGTTGACTAAAACTAAACTAATAAAATTATGTTTTCTTGGACTAAAATAAAGACTAAAATGCTCTGACTTAAGTCGACTAAAACTAGACTAAATAAAAATGTGATGATGTCGACTAAATGTGATAAAAACTAACAAACGATGCTGAAACTGGACTAAGACTAAAACTAAATTTAAAAATGGCTGCTAAAATTAACACTACTGCCAGATAGCTCTCCTCAGCTTATACCTTATATTTTTTTTATTATAAACTAAATATCTATGAATAGCTAATCTGTGTCCATAAAGGTTCATCCTCCGGCGCGAAATCAAAGAGCCATCAGTGCTTCTCTGCGCTTGGTGGAGTCTGTTGTTCTGTGTGGTTTCTTGTTAGGCATTTGAGTCTTAATTAGGGTGCTTCTGTCATTTCTTCAGAATAAGTTCGAGAACAAAGTTTCAGATGCTTGGAGCCCTCCTCCACTCTCCTTTAACAAAGATGGCTTCCTTCACCCCTCTTTCAAGCCATCTGACCTCTTTGTCCAACATCTGAACATTTTCAGAGGTCTTTACTTTGTTCTAAAGGTGAAAGTTTGCAGCTGAAACATGAACTGCTGACTCTCCTGTTCTGCCTTTCTGTTGCCTGGGGTGCCATTTATGCATAGAGTTGTTTTAAAGAAGTTCAGTGGACAATATATGAAACATTTTAAACAGCATCTGACACCAAAGACAAATTCTGAGACTAATTTACTTAAACTTAATGCTTTTATGCTGCTGATAATTGCTATTAGATGTAAAGCAAAAAGAGCAAACAGTGTGGTTTCCCTCAAAGCTCACAGAGCAGACTCCTTCCTTTTATCCAGTCAGGACACCAAACAGTAACAGGTGAACAAATTGCAGAGGGAATGGAAGAAGAAATGGGAAAGCAAAAATCGATAAGTCATTGTAGAGAGAAGGGCATGCAGTCTCACTTAGGGATCGGTCGAATTGAGGCAAATAAAGCAGAACGTGGTGCTGATAACATTAATATATGATAATGGAGGGATGGGGTTGAGATTGACTTGGGTGTTTGAAAGAAAGAAAAATAGAAAGGGAAATGTTTTCAACACACACAAACCCTGACGGCACACGCCTCAATGGATGCACACAGACTCACGCCTACAGAGCAGGCAGGCGTCCTCGGCTTCTCCAATCTAATTCTGCTTGAGATAAGATGGGAGATGAGCTGCTGAGGGAGGGACGGGAATGAGAAGCGCTTCAAATTACAAGATCCAAAAACAGATTGCTTTATTATCAATCTGCAGTGATATTTCTCCTCACAGAGACACCGTCATGCAATCTGCAGTGAGACATTGATATTGCACTATTGTCCCATCTCTCCAGCATTGAGACCCACACCACTTAACCGATGTTGTATTTTAGGTTTCACCCAAAAAATGCCTAAAATATATTTTGAAAAGAAATGGCCAGAAAAGTATGGAGAAAATTAACATCTCAAATTAATGAACTTGATATTTGAGATATTTCCAAGCTTGGAAGGATGATTTTTTACTTATAACTTTATATGTGTAGAAGCAGTTTTATTGTCTTATATCAGAATCAGAATATATCCTTAAACATGGCACTATACTTACTTAGCAACAAAACAGTACATCTTGAAGTTCAAGTATGAGTCTTAGCAATAATAAAGTCTCTAATGCTGTAGAATATAAATATCTGGCTGGCTTGCCAAATATGGAAGCAGTTGTACTGCGTTATGTAGTCCTGTTTCTGACCTTATGCTCACTTAGCAACACAAAGAATGCAACATGTAAACAGAGAGTCTACAAGCTGGGAGTCACGTACGAATCTTGGCAAAAACAGGGTTCTTACTGGCTGACTCGCACGCAATCAGGTCATGAGCTAAGAGATTTCCAGGAAGAGCGTGCATCCACACAGTGCGATGTGGAACCTATAAATGCCGCCCACAATGGATTGAAGGTGGGGAAAATAACAGATGTGAGGACATAGTGCTGAATGTATGAAGTGTTTAAGACAGCTGTATGAATTTGGTTTTGTAAATAAATGTTCCCCCCTCTGGATGATAGATGGTGTGAATCGTGGCCTTCTTTCTGTCATAAGGGAATTCTACCAATGAGCTTCCATATATGTTGTTCACCTTCATCCAGGTCATAGTCATTCCAAAAAGGTTAAAGTGAAAAAACAATCCACTGGACTTTGTTTTCCAAGTTTGAAGACGTTTTGCTTCCCATCCAGGAAGCTTTTTCATTTCCAAAAGTCAGGATGAGTTGCAAGCTTTATAGAGTAAACCCAACAAAGCCTTATTATGGCTTAGAAAACATGCAAATAAAACCAAAAGAACAGGGCCATCCCTTAGTAATGGGGAGGCGTTGAGGTCTTTATTGGCCTGCAATACCTGAAACTGGGCCATTCCTCTGAAAAGGCAGTCGTTAGGCTCATTGTTGACCTGGATGACCTTGACTTGGTTTTTCTTTCTTAACATAGATGACTTCCTTCATGTCCCCTTCAAACCACCTGTCTTCTTTGTCTTAAATGTGAACATTTTGCTCCTCCAAAGAATGTCTTTTGTCCATCAGGTGTAGATGTACCGCAGAGTCTTGTCCAGAGGAGGGCGCTCTTCTGTGTTGGGCCATGTGTCTGTGGAGAGGTTGTTTGGTTTTTCCAATATAAAGATCAGAGCATTCCTCACTGCATTGAGCTGCAGACACCACTCTGCTCAGATTAGGTCAGAGGGTTTCAAAACCCGGGTGGGTTCAAAGCAGTCTAATCCCTGTTCAGATTGCTGCCCCACCTTCCGGAGATAATCCAATCATAGTTAGAGGAGTACTAATGCTCTTATTTTTGATAAAATCAATCCCATTTATAGAACATCCCATAAAATCATTACTGCTAAAAGCAGGTAGGATGGACGGTTCAACAGAGCTATGGCTCTGGGTGAGTTTGGCCTCTGGAATAAAAAGAAATCTAGGATTTATCTTTTTCTCCTCTATTTATGAGGATAAATATGCTGCTCCTGCTTATTACATACATATTTCCAGTTGCCATTTCTTGCCAAAATATGCATTGATATGGTCAGTGTGATGCAGAGTCTGTGATTTAGAGTTTTCTCAACAGTTCATCAGTGTGATGGCGGTGGGGAAGAAGCTGCTGCAGAACCTGCTGGTCCTGCATTGAATGCTGTGAAGCCTCTTCCCAGAGGGCAGCAGGGAGAACAGTCCATGGTGGGGGGGTGAGGGGTCATTGATGATGTCACGGGCTCGGGACACGCAGCGCTGGGATAAGTCAATGTGATTATCACAAATCAAGTCATTAACTAGTAGACTTTTAGGGGAAAGCGATCTTATGTTAAACAGACCACATTTAATTGTTTTAACTTTTTCCCCAATTGGAGTTATTTTGATTTTAATTAGATTATCATGATTTACTCCTTTGGGAATCTTTGCTAATTTATTAGATTTTGGTCGTGGTCAAGACACTGTCTGGATGGAGTAAAGAGTGGGTAACAGTAGAGAAGCTGCAGAGAGGTCTGTTAAACTACGACTCTGCTTCCTGGTCTGCATCCTGGGTGGTCAGGGTTTTGGAGGACTAATAAATGTGGCCAGATTCCTAGAAAGAAGAGCTGCACCATCCAAAGTGGGATGGATGCCGTCTCTCCGAATCAGACCAGGCTTTCCCCAAAAGGATTGCCAATTATTGATGTAGCCCACGTTGTTTTCAGGGCACCACCTAGACAACCAGCGGTTGAATGACGACATGCGGCTAAACATGTCATCACTGGTCAGATCAGGGAGGGGACCAGAGAAAATTACAGAGTCCCACATTGTTTCTGCATGGAGTTTGCATTTTTTGCAGTGCAAGAATGGGTACTCCCCAGGTACTCCAGCTTCCTTCCATAGCTCTATTAGGTTAGTTATGATGGATGATGGATGGATGGATGGATGGATGGATGGATGGATGGATGGATGGATGGATGGATGGATGATGGATGATGGATGGATGGATGATGGATGGATGATGGATGGATGGATGGATGATGGATGGATGGATGGATGGATGATGGATGGATGGATGGATGGATGGATGGATGGATGGATGGATGGATGGATGATGGATGGATGATGGATGATGGATGGATGGATGGATGATGGATGGATGGATGGATGATGGATGGATGGATGGATGATGGATGGATGGATGGATGGATGGATGGATTGATGGATGGATGGATGATGGATGGATGGATGGATGGATGGATGGCTGATGGATGGATGGATGGATGGACGGATGGATGGATGGATGGATGATGGATGGATGGATGGATGGATTGATGGATGGATGGATGAATAGGTGATGGATGATGGATGGATGATGGATGCATGGATGGAAGGATGATGGATGGATGGATGGATGGATGGATGATGGATGGATGGATGGATGGATGGATGATGGATGGATGATGGATGGATGATGGATGGATGGATGGATGGATGATGGATGGATGGATGGATGGATGGATGATGGATGGATGGATGATGGATGGATGGATGGATGGATGGATGGATGGATGATGGATGGATGGATGGATGGATGGATGGATGGATGGATGGATGATGGATGGATGGATGATGGATGGATGATGGATGGATGGATGGATGGATGATGGATGGATGGATGATGGATGGATGATGGATGGATGGATGATGGATGGATGGATGGATGATGGATGGATGATGGATGGATGGATGATGGATGGATGATGGATGGATGGATGGATGATGGATGGATGGATGATGGATGGATGATGGATGGATGGATGATGGATGGATGGATGGATGGATGATGGATGGATGGATGATGGATGGATGATGGATGGATGGATGATGGATGGATGGATGGATGGATGGATGGATGATGGATGGATGATGGATGGATGGATGATGGATGGATGATGGATGGATGGATGATGGATGGATGGATGATGGATGGATGGATGGATGGATGGATGGATGGATGATGGATGGATGGATGATGGATGGATGGATGGATGATGGATGGATGGATGGATGGATGATGGACGGATGGATGGATGGATGGATGATGGATGGATGATGGATGGATGGATGGATGGATGATGGATGGATGGATGATGGATGGATGATGGATGGATGGATGATGGATGGATGATGGATGGATGGATGATGGATGGATGATGGATGGATGGATGGATGATGGATGGATGGATGATGGATGGATGATGGATGGATGGATGATGGATGGATGGATGGATGATGGATGGATGATGGATGGATGGATGGATGATGGATGGATGGATGATGGATGGATGGATGATGGATGGATGGATGATGGATGGATGGATGATGGATGGATGATGGATGGATGGATGATGGATGGATGGATGATGGATGGATGATGGATGGATGGATGATGGACGGATGGATGGATGGATGATGGATGGATGGATGATTGATGGATGATGGATGGATGGATGATGGATGGATGGATGATGGATGGATGGATGGATGGATGGATGATGGATGGATGGATGATGGATGGATGGATGGATGATGGATGGATGGATGGATGATGGATGGATGGATGGATGGATGATGGATGGATGGATGATGGATGGATGGATGGATGATGGATGGATGGATGATGGACGGATGGATGGATGGATGATGGATGGATGGATGATTTATGGATGATGGATGGATGGATGATGGAGGGATGGATGGATGGATGAGATGGATGGATGGATGGATGGATGGATGATGGATGGATGGATGGATGGATGGATGATGGATGGATGGATGATGGATGGATGGATGGATGGATGATGGATGGATGGATGATGGACGGATGGATGGATGGATGATGGATGGATGGATGGATGATGGATGGATGGATGATGGACGGATGGATGGATGGATGATTGATGGATGATGGATGGATGGATGATGGATGGATGGATGATGGATGGATGATGGACGGATGATGGATGGATGATGGATGGATGGATGATGGATGGATGGATGGATGGATGATGGATGGATGGATGATGGATGGATGGATGGATGGATGGATGGATGGATGGATGATGGATGGATGGATGGATGATGGATGGATGGATGGATGATGGATGGATGGATGGATGATGGATGGATGGATGATGGATGGATGGATGGATGGATGATGGATGGATGGATGGATGGATGATGGATGGATGGATGGATGGATGATGGATGGATGGATGGATGGATGATGGATGGATGGATGGATGATGGATGGATGGATGGATGGATGATGGATGGATGGATGATGGATGGATGGATGGATGGATGGATGATGGATGGATGGATGATGGATGGATGGATGGATGGATGGATGGATGGATGATGGATGGATGGATGGATGATGGATGGATGATGGATGGATGGATGATGGATGGATGGATGATGGATGGATGGATGGATGGATGGATGGATGGATGGATGATGGATGGATGGATGGATGGATGATGGACGGATGATAATATAAGGAATTTAGACCATGTATCCTCAGTAGTGCAACACTATTAAAAGCGTAATATTGTCTTATTTATTTAGATAAGAAAATAAGCAAATTTCTTCGTCCCATATTAGGCATAATTTTCTCAGCTTAACAACAATTTAATTCAAATAAAATAAATTGATACTCTGATTTTTTTTAACACTACAAAACCTGCAATAGTGTCATTTCTGAATCTCATGCTTTCCACTAACTTTTACTATTTTATTTCGTTAGTGAATAAATGATTCCCCTGTTTAAGATTTGATTTGCATTTAGATGATAATAAGTTAGTTTAAAAGCAACAATGAGACTGAGATGGGAATGAGGGGGCTAAGATAACGAGCTTTCTCTTAGCATTGTGACATCTATGAAAAAAGCTGAAAGCCAAATAAAATCTATTCTGTCCAACAGGATCATGTCTGCAGTTAGATGTTGGTGAGACAGACACAATCCATCAAAGCTCAAGAACTAATCACCATCCTTCTCTAGTTTTAATCACAAGAGACAATTACAAAGAAGGACTATGGATGAAATTACCACCACACGACTACAAAGCCCGGTCTTCAGAGAATCCCTTATCTCCCGCATGCTTTGTCTTTCTTCCTCTCTGCCATCAGCTATACTTTCTGTGTTTTATCTCCGTCGCTTTATTCTCCTCTGCTGCCTCTCGGTAGAACAGAATAATACGAGCTCCTATTTGACCTGCATCTCACAAAGAAGATCTCCATGTGAAGACTTTCCTGATCCTTCAGCTTTCCACCACAATCAGACAAAATCAGGGCTATTTCTCTCTAGCACTATAGTTTTACCCAAAGATGATCTGTGCATTGGTGTGGTTTTATTCACTCTGTTTAATGGAGACAAGGATGCAGAATTAACTTAAAGGCACACCGTGACCTAAAGAGTTGACACATATGACTTATTTTAAATTATTCCTCAGGCCAAAATACAGAGCTAGACACTATCAATGCTACCAGTTGGGAGAAGACGCACCGCCATTGGCCAGGTCATGTGACCTGGAAGAAGGTATTATTTTATGGCCACAGGCTCGTATGGAGCTAAGGCTTTAACTCTACTACCAATCAATCCATCAGTCAATCAGTCTTTACTTTCAACTACAATTTGCATTTTAATCGAGATTTCAGTTGCAGTAGGTGCCGTTGATCACATATATTAAAGGTGAAGGGGGGCAAATGACAGCGGCCAAAAAAACGCTGCCGTTAGGCGCATTATTTTGGCTGCAGGGGCCCCACTGTGAAGCAGTTATTTTAGGTTTTTCTTTTTTCATAAATCTGCAAAAGATGTATTTATATTTCTCAAATTGTGGAAGAAGCTGCTCTGCTCAGATGGAACCAAAATCCTACTTTTTTCATAATGCAAAACATTATTTTTGGGTTAAAAGCAACACAACTCATCGCCCTGAACATACCTTCCCCACTGGCAAACATAGAGGTGGCAGCATCATGGTTTGGGCCTGCTTTTCTTCAGCAGGGAAACCTGTTGGAGTCTGCAGGCGACCTGAGACTGGGACGGAGATTTATCTTCCAACAAGACGATGAACAAAAACACAAAGTATAACCTTCAACACATCCAGGTGTTAGAATGGCCTAGTCAAAGTCCAGACCTCAATCTAATCCAAAGTTAGTGAAAAGAACTGAAAACTGCTGTTCAATAATGCTCTCTATCTAACCTGAGAACGGGCAAAAACTTCTCTCTGGATGAGCAGAACTGATACCTGCAGCTGTCAGCGCAGCGACACTTGAAAAACCATCTAGAAATAAGTAAAATTTTCTTAAATTAAGTGTATTTACCCTTGATTTGAGTTAGTAAATGTGATAGTTTGCCAATGGAATCAGTATTTTTACTCTTAAAATAAGATAATTAGATAATAGTCACCTAAAATAAGACAATGCAATCGTGTTTTCTTATTTTAAATCTAAATTGTCTATTTCCATTGGCAAGATGTCTCTTTTATCTCCTCAATTCAAGAACATTATTATTTTAAGAAAAAATTACTAAATGACTTATCAAGATTTTGATTTTTTGAAGTGTAAAGGTACAAAGTAGGAACTCAAGGGGGGCTGAATACTTTAGCACACCCAGTTCAGTTTTTTATTTGTTAAAACAGTTTAAAATATCCAATAAATTTCGTTCCACTTGTAAATTCTTCACCAAAAAATTTTATTTTATACATTTTTTTTAATATATATATTTTTTTATTTTACTTTTTTTTAATCTATTTATTTATTTTTAATATATATATATATATATATATATATATATATATATATATATATATATATATATATATAATAATAATAATAATAAAATAAAATAATAAAAATTAAAATAAAAAAATATAAATAAATAAAATAAAAAATAAAAATAAAAAAAAATTAAAAATAATAAACAAATATAAAAAAACTAAATAAATTTTTTTTTTTTTTATACATTTAAGTTTGAGTCCTGAAATGAGTTCTGATGCAGTAAAAAAAAAAGTATTTTTATTTTCTCAAATAAAGAAATCTACTGGGATAGTTTTAGGAATCTGAAGATGAAACAGTTGTGGATTATTTGAGTCAAGTAATTTTTCAGAGTTTATTCCCTATTGGCTGAAAATAAAGAAGAAACAGAAAAGCTGCTTGAATTTCCCACATTAATCATCTGTTATGCAGATGAAAATCAATAGAAATAAGTGAACATCAGAGTGCAGATAAAGCAAACACTAAATTTAAACTAGTTACTTTGAAAAGAAGGTTGGTAATTCTCTTAACAAACAGGCTTTTGTACAAAATATTTAATGCATTTCGGTCAATGTGTTTAATACTTATACTCATAACAGTTCTTATAAACTTATACTTTGATTTCTATTGATATCTTGATTAGTTTCAACCAGAGAAATTAGGACACCTATAAAATATATTCCGTTTTTGGAACATTGGTAGGAGGCCAGCATCTCCATGTGGAAAGACTGATGTGCTGCACCAGGACGTGAAAAAAGGAAAGAAAAGATCATTTCGAACAAGAAAAATGTAAATGCGTCCATATCCTATCTTGATCGACGGACGGACGAATAATTTTGTTTCATTAAAAATGTTGAAAGCAGCTTCTTGAGCTGCAGCTATTATTCTTTATTATTCTATTATTGTTTATACGCTGATTGCAAACAACCTGAGAACGAGAAGCAGCTTTTCCCTGCGAGGAAGAGCAAAGCAGAGCAGACGTCCAGCTGCGATTTCTCCTGCTTCTCTTCGCTGAAACTTAACCAGACTGGAAAACTCTCAGAGACGACTCCCCATCTGGCTTCTCTTTTCCATTCTCCTCTTGGCGCCTGTTCTTGTTGATTCTCTATCTGGTTTCAGGAAAAGATTAGAAATTAATTTAACCTAAAAAAGGGAAATATAGAAAGAAGGTTAGAGGGAAAACAAGGACTGAAGAGCCTGAGTGAGATAAAGAATGTAGCAAACAATTCGCTAAGAGTAAAATATGCTTTATTGCTCCATCATTCTAATTTTCACTTCATTCTTAATGAACTTATCTGTCTTTGCTTTTCTTCAGATAAACACGCCTGAAACTAGAAGGAAAAACTTCAGCTTGGATAAAATAAATTGTAAAATCATGGCTACATTTTCAGTTCAATCACTGCCAGCTACATTCTTTTATCATCCAGAGCCTTTTAAGGTCGCCCCAAAAAAATCCAAGGTTTTATAATTAATAAACGTTAGAATCATTGTTGTTAAAATTTTGCTCAGAGGGCTTTGCTGCAACTATTGGAAGACGAGTATGTTAAAATAACTCTGATTCCACTAATTAGCATTTTTAACCAAACTTATAATTTTCTACACACTAGTGTTCATTCCATTCATCCTACGTGTTCAGCCAGGCCAACAATGACCCCCCTTTCAGAGACATAGACCAGTATTGGGTATTGCTGGCTAACAAAGAAGCCAAACGACCTCCATTCTAGGGGGCGGGGCCAATCTTCTGCTTCAATTTGCATGTTTTCTAAACAAAACAAAGCTTTGTTTTTGGTCCACTCTACATTTTGAATTGAAAAAGCTTCCTGAATGGGAAGAGAAACATCTTCAGACTTGGAAACAAAGTCCAGTGGATTGTTTTTAAAATTTTATTTTTTTGGAATGACTCTGACCTGGATGACTGAGAATCATCAGCAGCAGATTTTCCTCCAGGAACTTTAAGACATTCAGGAATCTGTCAGTCAAACATCAGTTTCAGCCTCTCTGAGCCTGTTGTGGTTCTTTCCTTTTTTTTTTTGTCCCCGACAGCTTCATAGAGGTGTGTGTGTGGCGGGAGGGTGGGTGGGGGGTAGAACGTCTTCTACCCAAGGGCGTAGGAATATGTTTACAATTGGGGGGGACACATGTCGGAAATCTGAGATTCGTAAATATTCAACAGAAACATATCTTAAGTACGCTACTTAAAAAAAAGGCTATTTAATCTTTTACTTTATTCCTTTATAAATGTGTTTGCAAAAATAATGCATTTAAAATTAACATAATGCATTTGTTCATAAGATGTGAGCATATCACCAAACAAAATGACTGGAGTCTTTTATTAAGCAAAGGGAGATGTCTTTCAAGGGCTTCAGCCCTTGGCATATTTAGTGTCCGCATACGCACTAGAAAATCAAAACAATTCAGTAGGCCACACAAGTGCAAAGTTTGATATGTTTTATTTTGTCAAACTTGCAATAATGGTCAAAAATGAATTTATATAGGTTGACTGACAGAGGGAGCTGACAGTGTGTTGAAGAATTATGGACAGGGCGCTTTGAAGCATCTGGTTCAAAAACGCATTCTAAATCTTTGGTAGAAATCCATCCATCCTTCCATTTTCTGTACACCCTGTCCCTTAGTGGGGTCGGGAGGTGCTGGTGCGGGGTCCACCCTAGACAGGTGGCCAGTCTGTCCAGACCTTTGGTAAAAATGGCGCCTTTAATTCCAATTTGCAGTACAGAACAGAGAAAACTACAGAGTTTTCAATGTTGTGTTAATCTGTTTATAGTGTAAAAAGAGGAGCCAGCAGTTTATTTGAGGAAATAAAGATGCAGAAGTTAATTAGTTGGTTAATTAGTGGTTGCACAACCAATGCGGCCGCCGCTGCTAAGAATTAAAATTAATTCTCCCTGTGGTTTTAACTAACGATCGGGGCCCCCCGGCATTTTTAACATTGTCCATTTCGGGAAAAAAAACCATGCAAAAAAAAAAAAACCCTCGTAAAGCAAGGCCAGCCCGGGGCTAATTTCAAACAGTTGTGTTAGGGACGGGTTATCAACTGACGTTCTTTTTTTAAAAAAATCTGGTAAGTTTATGCTGTTTCGCCTTTTAGTGTACTAAAATTAGTTTAAAAAAAAAAATAATATAAAAAAAACATTTTGGCTGCGTGGCAAAGTCTAGAAAAAGTTAGCATTTTAAATTTTGGGAGGATAAATCGACCCGGATAGGAAGGGTTTGGGAAAGGGGAAAAAAAAAAGTTAAGTGTTTTTTTAAATTTTTTATTTCATTTTAAATCCGGGAAAAAATTTCCAAAAATTTTGACTTTTTTTTCGGGAATTTAAAGACTTTTTTTCTCGGGAATTTAAATTTTAAATCTCAGAATTTGACTTTTATTTTAAAATTTAAAGGGACTTTTTTAAAATTTTTGGAAATCCAAATTGAAGAGGGGGGAAACCAATGAAGGAAAGAGATGTGGAGCACTCACTTCATGACAAAGAAGTGAGTTTTTTGGGAAGGGGAGCCTTTGAACACATGGTGGAAAAGGGACAGAATTAGGCAACTTTTTACGTGCCGAGGGGTCCCTCTAAATGGAGGAGCAAAAGGTTTTTTTAAAACCCGAGAGTGTCTCTAAAATAGACTGGTATGGCTGGATGCTAACTTTGTTTGTTTTTTTAAAATTATTTTTGTTATTTACTTTTGTGTTGTGTTTTCCAAATGTTTTAGAAAATTAATAATGGGTTTTAATTTTCCCCCTTTTATGAGCAGGACAGGAAGAGAGATGTGTACCCTTACCCCCAATATTTAAAAATATATTATGAGTTATTCAAAAAATTCCCTCAAGAAAAAAAAGTGCAACTTTTTTATTTATTTATTTATTTTTTTTCCCAGATTTGTGGATTAATTTAAAAATTATGTTTCCCTTCCCAAATTTCCATATTTGAAAAATTTTTAAAAAACCCAATATCTCTTTTTTAAAATTTTTGGGTTTTTGTTTAGGTATTTCTGTTTATATTTTTTATACTTTTTTTTACATTTTATTAAAAAGAAAGTCAGCGTTTTTTGGAAATTGTGTGTTGTGAAAAAACAAAAGAAAGTAATCTTTACTCTAAAAATTATTTTGGTTATTTTTTGGGTAGCCCTTTTGTTTTTTATTATCTGTATAGCCCAACGCCCCCCAAAAAAAAAAAAAACTGTAAATGTTTAAAGGAAAATAATGATCTGTCAGATTTTGAGAAAAATTTCAGAATTTGGGGAAAAGGCCCAAAAATTTGACCCCCCCCCCCCTTTGTTAATTTAAAAAAAACTTTTAAAAATCATTTAACGTTTTTCATTGGCTCTAATCCTTTCCAAACAAGCTAAGATGCCAAAACCCAAAAAGATTAGTTTCTTATATAAAAGGGAAAAACTGAAAAACAAGGTTAAAAATAAGAAATTTTCCCTAGCGAAATTCCCCGAGCCCCTTTTTTTACCCTTTCAAAAATTTTTTGGGAATTTCTGTATGGGTTTTTCCCCTTGAGTGAAAAACATAACAGTTACAAGGGCGGGGGGGGTACAGTGCGCAACGCTATGGCGCCTTCAAAAAAAAAAGCCGATGTTAAAATTTGTAAAAATCAAATATTTTGCGGTTTACAATTTTTGGGGGGGTTTCCCACCTGGCTTTTTTTTTGGGGGGGACATGCCCCCCCGCCCCCCCCGCTTTACGCCGTTGTTTATTTGGGTGCCCATGGGAATGTTTGCATTAGGTCAGATTCAGCAGCTTTCCTTTTTTTGGGACTATCTCCCGGGGGAAATTTGGCCTTGTCTAGTTTCTGTCAAAACTAGCCCAAACACCACCCATTTGCTGACTCCATCGTTTTTTATTTTCTCCTTTTTCCCTTTTCAGGCCCCGGGTTTTAAGGCCCGATGAGAGGGGTTTCTTAAAAAGAAGCAAAGCCGATTTTTGCTGTTTCCCCTTTTTTGCCCCCGGGGCAGGATGGTGGTCGCAGGGGGGATTGGGGTGAGTTAGAAGCAAAACATAGATATAACAAAAAAATGCTGCAGAAGGAAGGTTTCCTTTGAATCCTTGTTGTGTTTCCCTGAAGCGGGTGTGACCCCTTTAAATTTGGGGCGGTCCTTAATGTACCTTTAGGTATGAGCCCACAGTTTGGACACAGTCGAGGGCTTTTAACCCTAGAAAAAGGGGAAAGGGGAAACCCTTTAGCCCCATAAATTTTCCCCCAGATGTCTGTCTTCCCGTTATCAAAGCCCGCCCCCGGGTGGTGGGGGGATTTAAACCGGGGTAAGGGGCCCCCGGGGGTGAACTCCCAAACGTTTTTAAATTTTTTGTAAGGGAAAATAGTTGCTCTTTTCCTGTTTTTTTTCCTTTGCCCCGGGGGCAACTAGGATAAAAACCCATGGGGGTTTCCCTGGGGGGGGGGGGGCTTAAAATTGAAAATAGACGTTCCCCAAAAAACCAATAAAAACCTAAAAGTTATCCCCCGTATTTTTATATTTGAAAAAACAACAATTGTTGTTTGAAAATTCTTTTTTTCTGGAATGTTTATTTAACAGCAACTAGGGAAATGAATAAACGTCTAGAAAAAGTAGACTATATTCTATTATTTTCCAGGTTATAATTTATTTATATATTTCGTTATATATTATATTATTTCTATATTTTAAATTTTTTAACATTAAAATTTTTATTTTGTTGTTTTTCCCCGGTTGGGGTTAAATTTTTCTTTTTCTTTTCTATAAAAGGGTTTAAAACAGTTCCCAGCTGTTTTTATCAATGTGGGTAGGGTCCTGAAACCCTTTGGGAAAAAAAGGCAGGGTAGCAGGATAAAGTTAGGCCTCGTTGCATGCAGTTAGGGCCCCCTGCACCAGGGTTTGCCCGCTGAGCAGTTGCCTTTTGCATTTCGTTTTGCCTGGCTATATGCCGGTTTTGCCTGGTGAGGGCCCGTTAGCCTGCTTTATGCAAATTACCTGCTGCAAGCAGTTAGGCCCGGTAATGCAGTTTGCCCCGGGTGCTGCAGTTAGCCCCGCTTGCACGGAGTTAGCCTGGGGGTGATGCAGTTTGCTGGTGCACCCCGTTAGTGGTGCCGGGAGTTGCCTTTGGGTGCCGCAGGTTGGGCCCCGCTGCCCTTTCAGTTAGGCCTGGCTGCACGGGAGTTAGTGGCTGCACGCCGGGTTTGCTGGGTGCACGCAGTTAGCCTGGCTGCCCGGAGTTCGTGGTGCACGCAGTTAAACCTGGTACATTTCAGTTAGCCTCCCGCATGCAGTTAAACCCCGGGTGTTTCAGTTAGCCTGGCTGACGAGTTAGCCCGGCTGCAGCAGTTAGGCCCGGGTTTCACGCAGTTGCCTGGGGAAAGCCCGTTAGCCCAGTGCACGCCCGTTAGCCTGGGTTGGGATGCAGTCATGGGATTTTGGCTTAACGGTGACCCAAATGGAAAAACCACTGGGGTTGAGGCAAGGGCTGAAGACAGTTAAATTGGGATTCCTTTTGATGGTCTTGTTGGCTGCAGTGTGCAGGGGGGCTTAGGGATCCCCGGGGACTTGCTGGGGGAAAGGGGGAAAATTTTCCCGTCCCAAAAGTACCCCCCCCCCCC
Source organism: Cyprinodon tularosa (assembly GCF_016077235.1). NCBI lineage: Eukaryota > Metazoa > Chordata > Actinopteri > Cyprinodontiformes > Cyprinodontidae > Cyprinodon > Cyprinodon tularosa. The sequence continues at coordinate 26,270 of NW_024038278.1, forward strand.
CAACCCCCCGCCCTTGGTGGTCCCGGAAAAGGGGCGAAGGGCTGGAACGCTTTTACTCTCGATAAAGGGGAAAGGGTCGAGGATGTACGAGGGCCTTGGGAAACCCCAAATGGCGACCCCCGGTCCGTTTTGCCCCCCCCGAGAGGTTTCTGCCCCCGCGACCCCGTTGCCCGGGAAATTTCCCCGAAGGTTTAGGGCAGTGAAGGGGAGCCCTGACCTCCAGGGCGGGGTGGTGGGGGGGTGGACAGTGGGCACAGAGGTGGCCATGAGCATCCCCCTTTAGGGGGGTGTTGAGGTTGGGTAGCCCCTTTTCCGGCCACAAATTTTACTGGGGGGGGGGGGACGTCTCCTTGGGGAAACGGGAAAGGTTTTGATTGATGGAAAAAGGTTTGGGGGGGCGGGGTGGTTTCCCCCCGATCCTTGGCAGAGGGGGGATGTGCTGGTTAACGGGCGGACGAAATTTTCCCCTTGTTTGGGGGAAAAAATGGAGGTTGATAGCCGGATAATGGCAACGGGGATTGACCCGTGGATGCGATCTTTAGGGAGTTAAGTGGTATTCGATTCCCGGGGAGGGGAAATTTGGTCCGGCCCCGGGGGTTTTTCGATGTGAGGAAAAGAAAGGTTTTATTCCCAATGCTGGGTTTATTCTCTCAGTCTGAAATTTGAAATTTAGGATTTGGGAACCCGAGGTGAGAGAGGGTTTGGCCCGCCCCAGGGGAGAAAGGAAAAAACCTTTTCCCGGGCCCGGGGGAAAAGAATGAGGGGGATCTGTGAGGGGGATTCTGGGGGAAAGCCCTGAAAACCCGGAAAAAAATGCTTGATGAGGGCGGGTGGTTTGGGAAGGGGCCCAGGAAGTTTTTAAGGGGAATAAGATGGCAGGACTTCGAGAAAGGTAACAATGGTGGGAAAATGGTGGAATACCCGAAAAGATGGGGGACGGTGACCCAAATCCCCTGGCGATTGGGCCTGGAAGCCGGGGGGGGAAAAGGAAACGGGTTTAAGCAAAACCCGAAGGAGGTTGGGTGAGGCCTTTTTTACGGGCACCTGTGGGCCAAGGGCCCCCACATATCCTTTACCCCTCCCCATGGAGGGTGGGCCACCCGGGTTAGAGATTAAAAGGGTATGTTTTGCTGGGCTCCCGGGTGAGCAGAGAATTGGGGCATTTCAAAACCAAAGGATGAGAGGGATGACGGGGATGGGGAAAAAGGTTCGGTTTTGTTGGACCATTACCTGGATGGGTTTTAGTGGCCCCGGGTGGTTGATGAGGCAGTTTTTTCCGTTGACCACCCCCCTGTGCAGGAAGCCGGAAAAACCGGTTCAGGCGTCCGGGTTTTTTTGACGGGGTTTGAGACGGGGAAAAGAGAATCGGGTTTGACATTTTTTGGGTCGGGTTTGGGGGAGGGTGAGATTAAAACCCAGAGAAGAAAATTTACCCCGGATTGGGGGGATTAGCTTTCTTTGGGTTTATGGATGTAAGCCGGTTTTTGTGGTCTCCTCACAAAAAACCCCCGGGGTGTTTTCCCAGTCCCTTCCCGCCAATGGTTTCCCTTCCTCCAAGCCCGTTTGTGGCAGAAGCTCTCGGTTTTCCCCCATCGAAAATTTTGGGTTGCGGGATAGTTACGGGAGAAAAAAAAAAAAAAAATGCACAAGGGTGGGTCTTTTTTTTTCCCGAATTTAAATTTTAGATAGGAATTCTCAACACCGCTTTAAAGCATCCACCTCAAGAAATAAAAATGTTTGCTGGGGCAGGTTTTTCATTTAAAACAGGGTGGGTTGGAAAACAAGGACTTTTTTTTTTTTCAAACGCTTTCTTTTAGGGCCCCAGGGTATAAAAATGGTTTGAAAAAAGGGTAGAGAAGTTAAAAGGAAAGGGGGGTTGGGTAGTTTTTGATAAACCCGATTTAAAAATTTGAAAACCCAAAAAATTTGTAGCTGTTTGCGGTTCTCTGGAACGGCCCCCCCCAAAATGCCTTTTTGTCCTCAATTTTTTAACCCCGGCCGCCCTTGGAAAAAACCCCCAAAAAATGACTGAAAGGGGATGAAATTCGCCCTTCTCGGCTTTCCCAAAAGGGTTTTTTCTAAGCCGTTCTGCAAAAAAAGGCGGCCTGTTTCTTGTGTTATCGTGTTTCTTGGAGTAAAAAGAGGGAAAGTCGTAAAGTACCGAAAAACAGAAACTTTAAAAAGTCTCCCGAGCCCCCAATTTTTCGAGGGCCGGGAGGCTGGGAGCGTTGTTAGCCAAAAAGGGAAATTTCTAGATATTCGAATTGGCCCCAAAGGGGGTCTTGAAAGGAGTTTTTCCCCCCATTCCTTCTTTGGATTTTCCCAAGGAGATGATAAGCGTTTCTTAAAAAACCCGTTTTTTTTTTAAAACATGTAGCCCCTGTAGGGGTTTGAATGAAAGGCGAGGAGAGGGAAGTGGGTATTTTTTCTTAAAATGTGAAACTGGTTCAAAAATCGATAGTCAATAAGGTTCAGGGAACCATCCTTCTTCCCCCGAAAAAGAAAACCCCCCGGGGCCAAAGGAGAGGAAGATGGGGGGTTTTTCCCGAGCTAATGATTCGTTGATGTATTTTTTTCCCTGGTTTTTCTTTCGGGCTTGGAAAAATTTTACCAAACTGCTGTAGTTTGGGACACCAGGTAAAAGTTCAATGGGCAAAGGGGTTTTGGTCTGTGTGGAGGTAGGGACGGGAGCAGGGCCTTACTGAAGAAGGGGGTAATTCATGGGGATCAGAAGGAACTGAAGAAAGGGCAGGAGAGTATCTCCCCCCACCTCTAGGAGACCCCCCCAAGGGGGCAGCAGAAGAAGGGGATGTTTTAAGGGCTTTGGGATGGATGATTCCCGGTGAATTCAGTGTTAATGTGAGGATTATGCTTCTCCCAAAACCCTTCGGAAAAACCCCAGCAACCGGGAAAAATGCGGGGAAAAACAAAAAAAGGTTTTTTGGGCTCTCGGTTGTTACCTGAAGAAGTAAACCCCGAGGGGTGAGTTGAGGGTAACTCAATGTAGTTTTCTTCCCGGGCAATAGGGATTCCCCTGAGAGGCTAGTCAGAGGAAAAGGTTTTCCAAAAAATTGGAAATTGCTGGACGAGGGTTAGAAACGATTGGGTTTGTTTAAGCTGAGTCGATGGGAAAGGGGAAAAAGAGAGGGTTTTGGGTTTGCACAGAAAAAGGGAGGGGGAGTAACAGTCGAGGGATTTCTTTGTGTTAAATTTTGGCCCCAGAGTCCTCAGATTTCCCCTGGCGGGCCCCGGGTTTTGAATTTTGCCGGGAAAGGGGAAAGGGTTTAGGTGTCCACTCTTCCCCCAGTGATCCTAGTTTGCTTTGAAAACGCCCTTTTTCCCTCTCTGGGGTGAGCCCGGTGGTCCCCCTGGGTGGGTTCGAATCCCTTTTGGGCCCCAATTTGAGGCCTGAAAAAGGCAACAAATAGAGGGTTGGGGCTTTGGCCCCGAATGGGCAGTGTCGAGGGAAGAACAAAAGCACGGTTGTGGGCCCGAAGAAAGTGTACCCCGCTTCTTTGAATGCTTCTGGCACGAATTCTATTATCAATCTAAAAGGAGAGGCGGGAAATTTGAAACTTTGGGGTAGTTGGTTTTGCGAGGGTTTTCGAGGTCATCTTTAATGTGCTCCTTTAATGCCAGGGAAAAAAGGGTCCCCTTTAGAGCGCTTTTGGGGGCCATCCGGGGAAACTGGCTTTAACCCCGGGAAATTTTAAGGAAAATTCAGCACCAAAAAAAGGGTTTTCCCCCTTTAAGGGTTTAAAAGGGCCCGGAAAACAATGGTTTGGTCAGTTTCTTGGTTGAAAACCTGGGTAAATTTTTGAGATGAAATCAGAGTTAGTAGCAGTTTAAGCTATCGTCGGCGGCAAATCTTGCCTGAGCCCATTCCAAGGCTCTTCCTGTTAACTGTGAGAGAATGAAAGTTATCTTCTTGTAATCCGTGGGAAAGCTGCCAGGGGAGTTCTGAAAAATCAATCGACATTGAAATAAAAATCCTTTGCAATCTATCATGTTACCAGAAAATCTTTCTGGGAGACTAGGACGGTACTCTGATGACGTCACCGCAGGTGACCTCGGAGGAGGAACTGGACCCGGAAATGGTTGTTGTACCGATGCAGCATTAGCGCTGTTCACGTAGTTAGCATAGCTTTGAATAGCTTGATTTTGTCTTTCAATGTGGGTGTTTAACTCACGTAGAGCCAGGCCGTGTCCATGAATTTGGGCCGCCTGTTCCTCTAGTCGACGGATGTAGTGATCTGCTGGGCCTTGAGTTTGGCCGCAGTGTTCTGTCATGATGGGTTCACTAAAAGCGACCCAAGAATGCAGAACACCACTAACGGACACAGGGATGAAAGTTTTACAAGTTTATTATGCACAAGCACACAGAATGTACAGGCTCAGGTTCGGGGCCTGGATACTGGTTCACCGGAGTCTGCGTGAGAGACAGTTCAGTTAGCGTTGCCAACAGAGGTTTGATTTCCTGAAGTTTACTGTTGTACCTTGAGGGTTCTTGAGGTTAGCTTTGGGAGAGTCTCTGTTGAGTCTGGAGAAGAGTTCATCAGCAGAGTCCGTTTGCTGCTTCAGCGTCTCACGTCTAATATGAACAGACCTTGGTTTCCTGGAAGACAGAGACAATAATTAGAATCCAGGCTGGATTCAAAGTCAAAGAGTTTGACTGAGGATCTAGGCTTAAGCGCTGACCAACTGGAACAACACTGCGGCGTTGAGGCAAGGTCTGAAGACAGCTTAAGTAGTGGATCCTCTGATGATCTTGATGAGCTGCAGCTGTGCAGGAGGCTCCCTCAGAGGATCCACGGCGGACTCTGCTGGAGAAAGGTGGAATTTCTCCAGCTCCCAACATTAACTTTTATGGCATCTTTTGTTATTGTTGCTTTTTGCTTCTTTTACATTTTAGAAAACTTAAAAAAAGGATTGTTTTTATTCATATTCATTGAATTTGACAAGTATTCAGCTCTAAAATGTGATGCAAGACGTTTTAAGCTTAGCGGTGACCAAAGTATTTCCAAAGTTTCCATTTCTGTCCCTTTTTAACCTCCCAAAGCATCAGAGAACCAACAGATGATGGAAGACATGATGTGCAAAGGTGATGCTTTTCTTCATCAGAGTCCAGGACAGTGGTCTGAGTTGATGGAAGGTAGTCAGAACTAAACATGGGACGTTTCATAAAACTCCCTCAGAAAAGCGTGAAATTATTGAGTTATTTACAAATATTTACAACTCTGCCCAACGATTCTCACATAGACCTACTCAGTCTCATAAGGAACAAATATTTTTAAAAGCAGAATTCAATTTATCTAAAGCTACATATTTGTTTTAAAACGTTTTTAAAAAATGTGGAAAATCAAAACATCCCCCTGCGTACCACTAGAGGGCGCTTGCGTACCATTGGTGGTACGCGTACCACTGAGCTATTGCACATGTACAGCTGGGATTGGTGGGTTTCACCAAAAGGAAGCCTCACTTTCTCAATGCAAAGGTCGATGTGAATGTCTGTGGTAGAAAGTTATCCATATTTAATGAAAAATTAAAGGGAAAATACTGCTGCCATCAATAAACCAGGAAGGGAGGAGGATAAACCACTACAGATACATTAATAGCACAAGTCTGAATATTTTTCCTCAGACGTATTGTTTCATTGTACACATTAAATCTGATATCTAACCAGTTTAAAAAAACAAATTAAGTAATTGTTTTACTATGATTGAATAATAAGAGTTAATAGATTTTTTTAAGGAATGTAGTTGCAGACTTCTTTCTCATTTCAGTCTATTTTTCCTCTGGAGATCTTTGTGCAGCTTTTAGTCCTGAACAGCTTTTAATTCACATTAAAAAATATGCTTATTGTCTTTTATATTTCAAAAGAGAAACATAGACAAGTGCCTCAGAAATAAACAAAACATAAAAACCAAAAAAAACTTCATCATTATTATTTATACTCTCCAGGAACAGGAAAATCTGTTCCCATAACTTCATGAACAAACAATATATAAACCTTAATCATAAAGCTGAGTTTCTCCATGGCAACAGAGCTTGATCATGTAGATTTCCAGGAAGTTGCTACATTATATTTGGCACCAAACACTAAATGATGGACATTTGATCAACCTAGCAGACAACCTAGGACAGAGATTAAATTTAGTAGCGACATTAAGTGAAATTTTATATAATTTGTTCCCAGATATTCTATAGAAGTAAAAGTAGGTGATGTTAGAGACTTCTGATTTTTTATAAACTTAAAAAATGTTTCAAATCCTCAAAACTCATCATAATCCCGTATAATCCCTTAATCATGAATCTGAAATTTTCCCCAAACCTTTAGGAGCCCGTGTCAGTCTCACCTGGTTCAAAGGTCAGACTGCCTCAGATTGGGGAGAATTAGGATAGTGTTTATTTATTATGTATTTATTTATTTATGTACATCATACCATCCTAGGGGAGGGTTTTTAACCATTTACTTATGACTCGTTGCTTTTCTTTGAGTCTAGACATGAGTTTAGTGATCAAGGAGTGCCGTTCATATTTTGAAGACACAGTTTTAATTTAGTCCATCTGAACCGGGCTGAGTTTCACTGGTTGCCATAGTAACCGAGCCGGAGTGAGACGGAGGCGCCTTTATGGAGAACAAGATAAGTCAGAATCAGTCAACTACAAACTAAAGCAGTTTTATTAAAAAAAACTTTCAGTCCTGCTAGAAAATTTCGTTTGGAAAGAAAAACATGCAGACAAAGTTACTTGGATTAAATCTTATTTCTGAGCTACATGGACTCAAACTGTTCAGACCTGAATTTATTTCAGAATCTGTTATAAATTAATCTACAAAGAATCTCTCAATCAGAGCAGAAATCATCGATCTAATTCAGTTTAACTTCAGACTGATTCACACAGAAGAGGATTAGGGCCACTGAAAAAAAAAAGTAAACAGATTTTTAAATTTTATTTCAGTTTAACATGGGAAAAAAGTCAGAATTCTTACTTTTTTCTCAGAATTCTAAGATTAAAGTCAGAATTCTGAGAAAAAAAATCTGAATTCTGACTTTTCTCCCATACTATACTGGAAAAAAAAAAAATCTGTTAACTTTTTTTTTTTTTTTCAGTGGCCCTAATCCTCTTCCGTAGATTCATAACATTGTGCTGTTAATAAATTCATTATATAAAGCTTTGTTGGTTATGAGCCCCCCCCCCCCCCCCCCCCCCCCAGGGGTCAGCACTGTGAATATCAACACATTTACATGAGCAAATAGTTTCATTTGACCCTCCGTACATGTTGGAAATGTTTTAAAAAATAAAATAAAACAGCTCAATTTCTTAATGTCTACCAAACTATTTAGCCCCGACTGCAAATAAAGTTTAAAGTTTATCTAGAGCTTGAAGAGCTGCAGGGGACTAAATGTGAGTTTCCATCCATTATAGAGCTGCGGTATAGATTGTGGTGTCTGTGGGGAAATATGCACAGCCTCTGACCGCCATCTTTTCTGCCTCTGCCAGGTTCCCAGCTCTGCCCATGAGATCCTCTACGTCAGAGAAGAAGAGTGTCTGTAGCTGGGAGAGATAGGCAGCACATCACACCTCCTCCTGCTGGGATGCTCCTCCTGAATCTTTACAGCACTAGGCTGCAGCATGCAAACCAGCAGGTCACACTGCCCCCTGCTGGACGTAGCTGAACCGGTTACAGAGCACCTGATTCTTTGACCTGAGGTCGAAGAACCAAAGGTGGAACATAAGCAAACTTTTTAGGCACACAGGAAACCATTTGACTGCATAAATGTATTTATCTTTAATTTTGTCCTCCTGCTTATTCTGTGTGATTTAGGGACTGTAGCTAAGATAGACTTTATAAAACATTTCATCTTAGCATGAAGAGATAATAGCAATATTTTTAGATAATTAGATCATTGGGGTGAAAACTATTATGGTTGTTTAAGCGTGTCATTTCCTTAAAGGTTGTGTTTAATTCGGATTGAATTTACGAGGCTTTGCCTGTTTGTTCGTATTAGCAACGCTTCGCAGGCGTGGAGAAAAGCCATGAGGGGAATATGGTGCTTTGCACGTTTTCATTCCTTTAGTTGAGAAATTTGTGACAAACCAACATTACTTTGTGGATAATTAGGAGCAGGAAGAAAAGGATGCGTGTTTTTGATTTATTTTGACTTATGTTTACAAATCTGAAAAGTGTGGGGTGTATATGTATGCCCCCCAATAATAATTTTTTTTTTTTCTTATTTTAAATGTAAATTGCTGTGTTCCATTAGCAAAGTTTCTCACCTCCTCCTTTAAAAATATGTATTTATTTTAAGAGAAATATACTTAATTAGATCTATATTTTTTGCAGTGTATGCTTTATAGTTTATCTTCCAGTAAATTATTTAGTTCCATCTATCAGCCTATCTTCCATGCTAAGATATTTTAATGAAGGTTAAATCAGACTAAAGGTGTTGACATCTTCCTCCATCAGCTTCTCCATGACGTTGCATTGCCATGCACTGCAAAAACGATCTAGAAATAAGTAAAAATGTCTTAAATTAAGTGTACCCTTAGTTTGAGTAGGTAAATCAGATAGTTTGCCAATGGAATGAGTAATTTTACTCTTAAAATAAGATTAGATAAAATGCAATTGAAATAAGACAATGCAATTGTGTTTTCTTATTTTAAGTGTAAATTGTCTTATTCCATTGGCAAAATGTCTCTTTTACCTCTTCAATCCAAGAACAAATGCACTTATTTTAAGAAAAAAAAGATTTTTTGCAGTGTGTCTCTCTGCAGATACTGCGTGTTCAAGATGTTTAAGGTTGCAAATGATGGAGAAGTGCAACCACACTGCAAAAACCATCTAGAAATAAGTACAAAATTTCTTAAAGTAAGTGTATTTACCCTTAATTTTAGTAGGTAAATAAGACGATTTGCCAATGGAATGAGTATTTCTACTCCTAAAATAAGAGAATTAGATAATATTCACTTGAAATAAGACAAAGCAATTGTTTTTTTCTTATTTTAAATGTAAATTGTCTTGTTCCATTGGCAAGGTGTCTCACTTATCTCCTCAATTCAAGACAAAATTCACTCAATTTAAGCAAAAATAACTCATACAGATTTCCATTTTTTGCAGTGCAGAGCCGAGTTACAAGCACTATATGTTTCTATCTTCTAGCTCTACCTTCTTCCATTGTTCAGCTTTGTTTTATTCCCGGTTTGCTTCAAACTTTAAAAAAAGAATTACTCCCATTAGAAAGAAATATAGGAAAAGCCTGAAACTCAATGTTATATCTGACAATTTGAATTTGAAAAAAAAAGCTTCCTGGATGGGAAGAGAAACATCTTCAAACTTGGGTAACAGAGTCCAGTGGATTGTTTTTAATTGTTTTTATTTTTATTTTCCCATTAGAGACCAGATTTGTGAATTTAACAAGTGAACGACCTTGAAGAGCTTTCTGCCACCGGAACCGCAGGTTTGCTGATTACCAACAGGAATCTAAAGCCCTCAGAGAACAGCAGAGTTTATATATGTCACACATTTAAACTCTGCTTATCAAAGGACTTCAGAGGACAGCTAGCAGTTCTATTTAACCTTTGAAAATTCTATTCAGTTTATTTCTATAGCTCCAATTCACATCATGTCATCTCAGGTCACTTTCCAGTTCACCAGATCATCCAGTCAGATTGATTCAAAGTTTTCTATCTAAGGAAAACCAGCTGATTGCATCGACTCATTGACTCTTCAGCAATCCCTCACACTAAGCATGCTTGTGGCGACAGTGGAGAGGAAAAACTCCCTTTGAACAGGAAGAAACCTCCAGCAGAACCAGGCTCAGTGTGAGCGGCCATCTGCTGAGGCCCACTGGGGTTCAAGGAGACAGAAGCAGACATAGAAAAAGAAGCATAGATACTAAAGGCAACTGTCAACCAGCTCCACAGGCGGCCCCGTCCAGGAAACACACAGCCAGGCAGACGAGCTCCGAGCCAGCTCCCATGTCAGAGGATGAAGAGAGCACATCCAGTTAGTCACAGTCAGAGAAACAGGACTACACTGGAAAACAGGCCAAGCTCCAACATCTAGAAACAAAGGTGTTGATGGCAGCAGCACAGCTGATATTTCTCTCCAGGATGGAGTCACAGCCAAACAGGAACAGACCAGATGAAGCTACTATGAGAAAAAGCAGAGAGAGCAGAACGTTAGAGATTGAACTAACAGATTCTGCAGAGTGGGAGAATAGAGATAGAATGAAGCAGAATGATGAAAAAGGGGTCCCTATGTCCTCCAGCAGTCTAAGCCTATAGCAGCAGAACTATAGAGATAGCTCAGGATAACCTGAGCCACTCTAACTAGAAGCTTTATCAAAAAGGAAAGTTTTAAGCCTAGCCTTAAAAGTAGACAGGGTGTCTGCCTCACGGACTAAAACTGGTAGTTGGTTCCACAGGAGAGGAGCCTGAGAACTAAAAGATCTGCCTCCCATTCTACTTTTAGAAATTCTAGGAACCACTAGTAAACCTGCAGATTGAGAGCGAAGTGCTCTGTTAGGAGAACTTTGTCAAACTATACTAAATCCAGAACCTTGTAGGTTTTTAGATTTTATTCTTTTTTAAGAACATGCATCCTTTTCTCTCCAGGTTCTAAGGTTCAGCTTCATGTTGGTTTATCACACATTGCTGATGTCTCTACTTTTAATAACACGAAATAAGAAATAGAACAAAGTCATAACTTTGCTGTTTTACTGGTTGAATTTTTTTAGATTTCTTATGGAGCCATTTTTTTGCTTTTTTATTCAGTTTCACTTCAAGGTTGGTTTTCTACCCGCAGCGATATAATCACTGTTCTTCACATGCAGAACGGTTTTCACTGCAGAAATAGACACTGTAGAGTGTTCCCTTTGTTCAACACTTCAGAGATATCCCACTGAGTGGTTCAATATCTACGCCCCAAACATGTGTATCTTTAATTCAATTCAATTCAGTTTATTTATATAGCGCCAAATTCACAACACATGTCATCTCAAGGCACTTTACAGTTCAACCAGATCAAATTGATACAAAGTTTTCTATCTAAGGAAAACCAGTTGATTGCATTGACTCATTGACTCAAATACAATCCCCCAAACTAAGCATGCTTGTAGCGACAGTGGAGAGGAAAAACTCCCTTTTAACAGGAAGAAACCTCCAGCAGAACCAGGCTCAGTGTGAGCGGCCATCTGCCGAGGCCGACTGGGGTTCAAGGAGACAGAAGCAGAGATACAAAAAGCAGCTGTAAAAGGCGGCCCCGTCCAGGAAACACACAGCCAGGCAGACGAGCTCCGAGGCAGCTCCCATGCCAGAGGACGAAGAGAGCACATCCACTCAGTCACGGTCAGAGAAACAGGACCACACTGGAAAACAGGCCGATCTCCAACATCTATTAACAAGGGTGTTGATAGAAGCAGCACAGCTGATATTTTTTTCCAGGATGACGTCACAGCCAAACAGGAACAGACGAGGCAAAGCTACTCTGAGGAAAAGCAGAGAGAGCAGAAGGTTAGAGATTGAACTAACAGATTCTGCAGAATAGGAGAACAGAGAGAGAATGAAGCAGAATGATGAAATGGGGGTCCCTATGTCCTCCAGCAGTCTAAGCCTATAGCAGCATAACTATAGAGATAGCTCAGGATAACCTGAGCCACTCTAACTAGAAGCTTTATCAAAAATGAAAGTTTTAAGCCTAGACTTAAAGTAGACAGGGTGTCTGCCTCACGGACTAAAACTGGTAGTTGGTTCCAAAGGAGAGGAGCCTGATAACTAAAAGATCTGCCTCCCATTCTACTTTTAGAAATTCTAGGAACCACTAGTAAACCTGCAGATTGAGAGCGAAGTGCTCTGTTAGGAACATAAGGAACAATCAGATCTCTGATATAAGATGGAGCTTGGCCATTTAAGGCTTTATATGTGAGAAGGAGGATTTTAAATTCTATTCTTGATTTAACAGGAAGCCAATGAAGAGAAGCCAGGATAGGCGAGATATGATCTCTCTTTTTAATTTTCATTAGAACTCTGGCTGCAGCATTTTGGATCAGCTGAAGGCTTTTAACTACAGTTTGTGGACTTCCTGATAGTAAAGAATTACAATAGTCCAGCCTTGAAGTAACAAATGCATGGACTAGTTTCTCAGCATCACCCCTGGACAGGATATTTCTAATTTTTGCAATGTTCCTCAGATGAAAGAAGGAAATTCTAGAAACCTCTTTGATGTGGGATTTAAATGACAGGTCCTGATCAAAAACAACACCAAGATTTTTTACTTTATTATCTGAAATCAGTTTAATCCCATCCAAATGAAGTGACTGGCTAATCAGTTTCTTTTTCAGAGACTCTGGTCCAAAGACTATAACTTCTGTTTTGTCTGCATTCAGAAGCAGAAAGTTAAGAGTCATCCAGGTTTTTATGTCTTCAAGACATGCCTGTAATCTATGTAATGGGTTAGCTTCATCTGGATTTATAGACAGATATAGCTGGGTATCATCAGCATAACAGTGGAAATTAATCCCATGCTGTCTAATAATTCTACCAATTGGGAGCATGTATAAAGTAAAGAGAATTGGTCCTAGCACTGATCCCTGTGGTACTCCACAGGTAACCTTTGAGCGTGTTGAAGATCTATCATTAACATGAACAAACTGAATTCGATCAGATAGATAAGATTTAAACCAGTCTAGAGCTGTTCCTTTAATTCCAACAAAATATTCAAGTCTTTCTAAAAGAATATTATGGTCAACTGTATCAAATGCAGCACTAAGATCCAACAGGACGAGCACAGATACAAGTCCATTATCTGAGGCCATGAGAATATCATTAGTGACTTTCACCAGAGCTGTTTCAGTGCTATGATGAGCTCTAAAGCCAGACTGAAACTCTTCAAAAAGTTCATTATGGTGGAAGTGATCGCAAACTTGTTTGGCAACTACTTTCTCAAGAATTTTGGATAAGAAAGGAAGATTGGATATAGGTCTATAATTGACCAAGTCATCTGGGTCAAGAGACGGTTTCTTAAGCAGAGGTTTAATTACAGCAACCTTAAAAGCTTTAGGTACATATCCCTGTAACAGAGATAGATTAATCACATCTAAAATGGAGGAGGAGATCAAAGGGAATACCTCCTTAAATAACCTGGTTGGAACTGGATCTAACATACAAGTTGAAGGCTTAGATGAAGACAATAATTTTGCTAATTCAGAGAGTTCAACTGGATCAAAGCAGTCTAAACCCAGTTCAGATTCCATGACTACCTCAGGTACAATCGCGGATAGAGGAGTGCTTATGATCTTATTTTTAATAAGATCAATCTTATTTATAAAGAATCCCATAAAGTCATTGCTGCTAAGAGCAGGTGGAATGGACGGTTCAACAGAGCTATGGCTCTGGGTGAGTTTGGCAACTGTATTAAAAAGAAATCTAGGATTATTCTTATTCTCCTCTATTAATGAGGAGAAGTATGCTGCTCTTGCTTTACAAAGGGTCCTCTTATACAGCAGTAAACCATTTTTCCAGACTAGGAAGGACTCTCGCAGGCCTGTGGAGCGATATTTTCTCTCCAGTTTCCTAGCATTTTGCTTCAAAGTACGCAGCTCTGCATTAAACCAAGGAGCAAGCTTTCTATTTTTAACGGTTTTCATTTTCAAAGGAGCTGCGTTGTCTAAGGCAATACGCAGAGAACTAGCAACCCCATCAACAAAATCATCAACCTGTGAAGGGGAATAAGCTAAACTTTTGCACTCTGCAGCACTGCTCAGTGACACAGAGGAGAGAGAAAGTGAAGCAGATTCTTTAAAATTTATAACTGCACTATCTGATAAAGATCTACTAAAATTGAACCTTCTTTTGGGGGAGGAGAACTCTGTTAAAGTAATCCTGAAGGTTATTAGAAAGTGGTCAGAGAGGACAGGGTTGTGAGGAAATACTGTTATTTCTTCACATTCTATGCCGTATGTCAGCACAAGATCCAAAGTATGAAGATGAGAATGCGTGGGACTATTCACATTTTGAACAAAGCCAATAGTGTCTAAGATAGCATTAAAGGCTGCTCTTAAGCTATCGCCTTCAATGTCAGCATGGATGTTAAAATCTCCCACTATGATGACCCTGTCAGTATTTAATACCAAATCAGAAAGGAACTCTGAAAACTCATCTAAAAATTCAGAGTAAGGACCTGGTGGACGATACAAAGTTACAAAAAGAAGAGGTTTTCTTGCCTTGAAATTTGGATCAGGGAAATTAAGGGTTAAATGTTCAAAAGAGTTGTAGGTATTAACTGTTTTGGGAGTAATCAGTAAGTCAGACTGGAAGATTGTTGCTACTCCTCCTCCTCGCCCAGAACTTCTGGGGATGTGAAAATTTAAATAGCTTGAAGGAGTTGCCTCATTTATGCTCACATAATCCTCTTGCTGCAGCCAGGTTTCTGTAAGGCAAAACAAGTCGATGTGATTATCACAAATCAAGTCATTAACTAGTAGACTTTTAGAGGAAAGCGATCTTATGTTAAACAGACCGCATTTAATTGTTTTAACTTTTTCCCCAATTTGAGTTATTTTGATTTTAATTAGATTATCATGATTTACTCCTTTGGGAATCTTTGCTAATTTATTAGATTTTGGTCGTGGGCAAGACACTGTCTGGATGGAGTAAAGAGTGGGTAACAGTAGAGAAGCTGCAGAGATGTGTGTTAAACTACAACTCTGCTTCCTGGTCTGCACCCTGGGTGGTCAGGGTTTTGGAGGACTAATAAATGTGGCCAGATTCCTAGAAAGAAGAGCTGCACCATCCAAAGTGGGATGGATGCCGTCTCTCCGAATCAGACCAGGCTTTCCCCAAAAGGATTGCCAATTATTAATGTAGCCCACGTTGTTTTCAGGGCACCACCTAGACAACCAGCGGTTGAATGACGACATGCGGCTAAACATGTCATCACTGGTCAGATCAGGGAGGGGACCAGAGAAAATTACGGAGTCCGACATTTTTTTGGCAAACTTACACACCGAAGCAACACTAATTTTAGTGACCTCCGATCGGCGTAACCGGGTGTCATTACCACCAGCGTGAATAACAATCTTACTGTATTTAACCTTATCCTTAGCCAGTAGTTTCAGGTAGGATTTGATGTCGCCCGTTCTGGCCCCCGGCAAACATTTGACTATGGTCCCTGGTGTCTCTAATGCCACGTTTCTGACTATGGAGCTGCCAATCACCAGAGTGGGCTTCTCAGTGGGTGTGTCACTGAGTGGGGAAAACCGGTTAGAAACGTGAACGGGTTGGTGGTGACCAGTGGGCAGAGATCCACGACTACGCTTTCTGCGTACAGTTACCCAATCGCCTGGCTGCTCAGGCACTTTTGGAGGACAGCTACGTGGGGGGCCTACTTCAACAGCCTGAAGCCTGGATTCTAACTCTGACACCCTCGCCTCCAAAGCTACAAAAATACTACACTTATTACACATCCCATTATCACTAAAGGAGGCAGAGGAATAACTGAACATCTGACACAGAGAGCAGGAGAGAGGAGAGGAAGAAGGAAGAGTTGGAAAAGAGTCAAGGGAGGGAGAGAGAGAAGCCATAGCAATGCTAAGCTAGCGCTAGCCTAGGCTAGCTACTCCTTGCTATCAGAAATAAAACCGTGTGAAACTGACAAGTGCTCAGTAGAAAAGTGCAGCAGAAGGTGCTATGTTTTAAAGTAGTCAGTTAGAGTTACTTAGATACAGAGATATCACAGAGAAAATAACTTAACTTCAGATGGAGATCCTCTGAACAGCTGCACACTCAGTTAATCCAAACAGGAAGTGAACAGGTCCAACTGCTTACGAAGAATAACTCTTTAAAGATTGTTTTATACGTTCATCGTGTTGAAAAGACATTTTTCTTACTCAAACAAGCCATTATTTCCTCTTTTACACCATCAACGCCATGTACAGGTGCTGGTCATAAAATTAGAATATCATGAAAAAGTAGATTGATTTCAGTAATTCCATTTAAAAAGTGAAACTTGTATATTATATTCATACATTACATACAAACTCATATATTTCAGATGTTTATTTTGTTTAATTTTGATGATTACAAATGACAACAAATGAAAATCTCAAATTCAGCATATCAGAAAATTAGAATATTGTGAAAAGGTTCAAAATTGATGGCCCCTGGTGCCACACTCTAATCAGCTAATTAACTCAAACCACCTGCAAAAGCCTTTAAATGGTCTTTCAGTCTAGTTCTATAGGCTACACAATCATGGGGAAGACTGCTGACTTGACAGTTGTCCAAAAGACGACCATCGACACCTTGCACAAGGAGGGCAAGACACAAAAGGTCATCGCTAAAGAGGCTGGCTGTTCACAGAGCTCAGTGTCCAAGCACATTAATAGAGAGGCGAAGGGAAGGAAAAGATGTGGTCGAAAAAAGTGTACAAGCAAGAGAGATAACCGCACCCTGGAGAGGATTGTGAAACAAAACCCATTCAAAAATGTGGGGGAGATTCACAAAGAGTGGACTGCAGCTGGAGTGAGTGCTTCAAGAACCACCACACACAGACGTATGAAAGACATGGGTTTCTGCTGTCGCATTCCTTGTGTCAAGCCACTCTTGAACCACAGACAGCGTCAGAAGCGTCTTGCCTGGGCTAAAGAGAAACAGGACTGGACTGCTGGTGAGTGGTCCAAAGTCATGTTCTCTGATGAAAGTAAATTTTGCATTTCCTTTGGAAATCAAGGTCCCAGAGTCTGGAGGAAAAGAAGAGAGGCACTTCATCCACGTTGCTTGAAGTCCAGAGTAAAGTTTCCACAGTCAGTGATGGTTTGGGGTGCCATGTCATCTGCTGGTGTTGGTCCATTGTGTTTTCTGAGGTCCAGGGTCAACGCAGCCACATACCAGGAAGTTTTAGAGCACTTCATGCTTCCTGCAGCTGACCAACTTTTTGGAGATGCAGATTTCATTTTCCAACAGGACTTAAAGCTACCAGTACCTGGTTGAAGGACCATGGTATCCCTGTTCTTAATTGGCCAGCAAACTCTCCTGACCTTAACCCCATAGAAAATCTATGGGGTATTGTGAAGAAGAAGATGCAATACACCAGACCCAACAATTCAGAAGAGCTAAAAGCCACTATTAGAGCAACCTGGGCTATCATAACACCTGAGCAGTGCCACAGACTGATCGACTCCATGCCACGCCGCATTGCTGCAGTAATACAGGCCAAAGGAGGCCCAACTAAATACTGAGTGCTGTACATGCTCATACTTTTCATGTTCATACTTTTCAGTTGGCCAACATTTCTATAAATCCTGTTTTTATTGGTCTTCAGTAATATTCTAATTTTCTGATATGATGAATTTGAGATTTTCATTTGTTGTCATTTGTAATCATCAAAATTAAACAAAATAAACATCTGAAATATATGAGTTTGTATGTAATGTATGAATATAATATACAAGTTTAACTTTTTAAATGGAATTACTGAAATCAATCTACTTTTTCATGATATTCTAATTTTATGACCAGCACCTGTAATTGTTGTTGATTGCAGATGTGTCTAGTAGTTCCCATTGATTTAGCTTGGAAAGCGGGGAGAATGGCGCTAGGCTTACCGCACCGTGACGTCACTGCTGGAAGATGGCAGGAGGGAGGGGCTACTATATTTGGGCTAAAATGGCCGCTCCCAGACTCAGTTTTTTTTTACTGATTAAGGCTAAATTCATTTAATCACTGCGAACGTTTTAGCTTTAGGTATAAATGAGGATCCATTGATTATTCCTCGCTGACCGAACTTTAACTTTAAACACCTATATCCACGTGATCATCAGATCAAATATTGATCATCATTCAGACTGATGGTAGGAAATATTTATATTAGACTTAGATTTATTTTGTCATGTTGTTTATACAAAATTAATTTCGTTTACATCTCTCTAGACAGTTTCATATTTTTAAAGTGCAGCCTTGATAAGGTAAGCAGCACTCATAAAAAAAAACATTTTTATATTAAGTCACTATATCTAGTTATAGAAATTCATTCATTCATGTTTGCAGTGATGTCAGATGGATCATCCATCAGAAGGATGGACGAAAGGTAATGTTGTTAAACCAGTGTATAATAGGGGAGGTATGCATGTACAGTACCGGCTGTTTGCAACCAGCCATCATGAGGAAGAAGAAGATTGAACCGTTTGCAAAGAAATGGAAAATAATAACAGTATTGAGGCAAAACAAAAACATTAACTTCTTAAAGTAAAACTTCAAAACAAAAGGAAAAAATTACAACTGTAAAGATCTTAAAAAGTCAACAAATACAAAATGTTTAAAGTCGTAGGGAAATCATCAAAGAAATCATTCTTTATCAGACCATATTGTCGCAAAAGTTAGAAAATTTCTCTTAAAAAAAAAAAATCCTGTCTTAAAATCTGTGGGGTTTTTTTCCGTTATCTTCTGCAGGCCAGTTAGTTCTATGTCAGCCTGAACACCTAAATTTGGCCAATCAGATATCAACAATCATCTGTCAACGGTCATAGCATCTTGATTCATTTGTCGCAGCTAATATACGCAACGGTGTAAATCAGAATCTTTGCAGAGTAGTGGTGACTGTTACAGGTGTATAGGTGGAGAGGGAATTTTTGCCTGTTTCTTAATTCACAAGACGGGCTAATGTTAGCCTTGGCCGCTGCAGACTGGCTAATGTTAGCCTTGGCCGCTGCAGACTGGCTAATGTTAGCCTTGGCCGCTGCAGACGGGCTAATGTTAGCCTTGGCCGCTGCAGACTGGCTAATGTTAGCCTTGGCCGCTGCAGACTGGCTAATGTTAGCCTTGGCCGCTGCAGACTGGCTAATGTTAGCCTTGGCCGCTGCAGACTGGCTAATGTTAGCCTTGGCCGCTGCAGACGGGCTAATGTTAGCCTTGGCCGCTGCAGACTGGCTAATGTTAGCCTTGGCCGCTGCAGACTGGCTAATGTTAGCCTTGGCCGCTGCAGACTGGCTAATGTTAGCCTTGGCCGCTGCAGACTGGCTAATGTTAGCCTTGGCCGCTGCAGACTGGCTAATGTTAGCCTTGGCCGCTGCAGACGGGCTAATGTTAGCCTTGGCCGCTGCAGACTGGCTAATGTTAGCCTTGGCCGCTGCAGACTGGCTAATGTTAGCCTTGGCCGCTGCAGACTGGCTAATGTTAGCCTTGGCCGCTGCAGACGGGCTAATGTTAGCCTTGGCCGCTGCAGACTGGCTAATGTTAGCCTTGGCCGCTGCAGACTGGCTAATGTTAGCCTTGGCCGCTGCAGACTGGCTAATGTTAGCCTTGGCCGCTGCAGACTGGCTAATGTTAGCCTTGGCCGCTGCAGACGGGCTAATGTTAGCCTTGGCCGCTGCAGACTGGCTAATGTTAGCCTTGGCCGCTGCAGACTGGCTAATGTTAGCCTTGGCCGCTGCAGACTGGCTAATGTTAGCCTTGGCCGCTGCAGACTCTTTATCTTTATCAGACCAAAATGTTGAAAAAAAATTAGATTTTAAGACAGATATCCTGTCTTAAAATCTGTGTTTTTTTCATTATCTTCTGCAGGCCAGTTAGTTCTTCGTCAGCCTGAACACATAAATTCGGCCAATCATATATCAACGCTCATCTGTCAATCAAATGTTTTCGGTCATAGCATCTTGATTCATGTGTCGCAGCTAATATACGCAACGGTTGAAATCAGAATCCTTTCCTTTCCCATTGAGTTGCGTCCCAGTGTTCACGGGGATGGACGTCTGTGTCTTCGGCAGGCGTAGAGCTAACAGAACTGGCAGCGTTGCGAGGCAAGGGCTCAAACATGTACGGCTGGAAGCCTTCTACACCAAACCAAGCTTCTGCCGCCCTGGCGTCCTCTTCCACAACATCTTCGTCCCCGCTTTCCTCCTCTAAATAAAAAATGGATGACGGAGGAGACTCATCCACGACCTCCGACACTAAACTCTCCTCCTCTTGCATGTTTCCGCTGTCCATAGCGTTCCTTGACAGCGTCGTTTCTAAGTCACCAATTTAGTGCTACTTGGTCCCAATGGAATTTCCCATTGCGAACCTACTAGCACTAAGTTGCTAACTGGTTAGCAATTTAGTGCTAGCAGGTTCCCAATGGAATTTCCCATTGGGAACCTGCTAGCATTAAGTTGCTAACTGGTTAGCAGTTTAGTGCTATTTGGTCCCAATGGAATTTCCCATTGGGAACCTGCTAGCATTAAGTTGCTAACTGGTTAGCAGTTTAGTGCTTCTTGGTCCCAATGGAATTTCCCATTGGGAACCTGCTAGCATTAAGTTGCTAACTGGTTAGCAGTTTAGTGCTACTTGGTCCCAATGGAATTTCCCATTGGGAACCTGCTAGCATTAAGTTGCTAACTGGTTAGCAGTTTAGTGCTTCTTGGTCCCAATGGAATTTCCCATTGGGAACCTGCTAGCACTAAGTTGCTAACTGGTTAGCGAGATGCTTCCAACAAGCCGGCCACAACCAAACTTGCCTGCAAACCTTCCGCCACAACAATCCCGCCCCCTTGATAATCGGCCAATCAAAATGTATTCACTCGTGTAAAGTCGGGCACCACTGGGAGAATTCGGAAATGCAACGGTTGGATTGGCCGCTTCCCTACGACTTTAAAGTTATTTATGTTTGGAGAAGGAGGAGTCTGGTTCGTGTTTTTCTATAATCACACAAATTAAAGGAGGTCAGCTCAATTAGGAAGCTCTGGTAGCTCTTAGAGAAAAATGTGAAATAGAGAGTGATCTGCAGGGGCCAAAACAGGGGCCAGCATCCCTGGAGAGCTGATCCTGGCCCCTGCTTTGGCCCCTGTATTTAAAACATACACTACAAAAAATGGACTTATAAGTCTATTTTCTTGAAAAGGGGTGTATTTTGCATCAATTTAAGCGGGTAAGACAATTTACCAATCTAATAAGATGATTTCAGTTTAAATTAAAAGAAAAAAAGAAAAAAATCCATCCATCTTCTTATTTCAAGCTGTTTTTTTTCAAGTTATCTTATTTTGACGGGAAAAATAAAATTTTCTTTGGACATCACCTTATTTACCCGCTCATTTTAAGATGTTTTTACATTTTAGATGACTTTCTGCTGTGTTATACGAAATAACTCATGATTATATCCATTGACTTTCTGTTATGATTAAAACCATAATAAGATACAAGCATTAAAAAAAAGGGCCCCGCCCTGGCTCCTCCAGTAAACTTTTACTAGAACCACCACTGTTTTTAGCCACTGCTGTGTGAGCAGAACCGGAGCACAGGGCCATAAAAGTAGGCGGGGTCTAATGAACAGTGCTTCATATCAGCAGGATGGATCAGTGTCATCATGTTGGGAAACACGGAGCGACGAATCCATCATAAAGGAAAAGAGAAGCCGTCACAGGAGCAGAGAGATTGTTTGGACAAAGTTCTTCCATCTATGTGGATAAAAACCTTCAAATCTGTTTAATATTTCAACATTAAAATCATAAAACAGAATGCTGTTCATTGTCTACATTCTTTTTTTTTTATATTGATCTCAATTTTACATAAAGTTACATATAAAAATCAAAAATATTCGAATTAAAGTACAGGACAAGGGGCCTGTTCTAGGATATATATGCTTATCTAGTGACTATGGACAATCACGTACTTTTCAAGTTGAATCATGGGAAATTTTGAGTCCACGACTTTTTTCATCCATTAGACATTCAGACACTCATAAAATGGCCTGACCTAAAGTAACAGGGTCTTAGAAAGGTTCCCGCTTGGACTTTATAGTAAATATGAGAAAGTGCACCTAAGTACCTCTAATAGGGTAAAGTCCTAGTCCTGATATTGAGGAATTTGATGTTTTTATTTGCAAAGAGTGGAATCTACATCGCTGCCATTTAAAAAGTGTAAATTATCCTTAGCCTGACTATCGATTGATTCCTGTTTCTGTTTTAGGATGCCTCTGCTGTGGCATTTATTCTACTGCATACAATGGAGTCTCTGCTTAAGAATTAACAGTGGCACACTCTAGTGGACTGTGTTAACATTACAACATGGACATGTTTTAAGTCAACGTCATTAATTAATCGGATTAAAGAAAACTCCACCTAATGAAACAATTGATGGAAAGACTGTTATTTGTTTAAATCCCTAGATGAGAAACTGACCATATAACATGCATTTAAATTACACAGCTTTATTTCATTGCTGCTTAACATACAGATGAGCAGAATATCAAAGAACTGTCTATGCACACACGTTTATCCCATCATTGACCTTTTCCTCCCTCTCAGTCGTACTTCATCAAGCTTTTTAATGACAGCTGAGGAATTCTTAGATGCTGCCATGTAGCTTTTTAGCAGCTTCTCAAACAATACATCCGAGTTGGGGTGAGTACTTAGGAAAGCCTTCTCCAGAACAAACAAATCAACCCCCTTATCCTCAGTCAAAGCTGAAATGTAACTCAAACCAAAGTCAATGAGCACAAGCTCAGGTTCAGTGTCCTCTGGACAACCCCTCAGAAGCATGTTTGAGGTGGTCAGGTCACCATGGATGACATTTTCATCGTGCATTTTTGCCAAAACCTGGCCAATTCGCTCAGCTAGCTTATGCAGACCTGGGTCCACACTGGGGTTTGATTGGTAAAGAGAGTTGATGTGGTCACGCAGAGTCGAGGAACCAACAATTTCCTCCAAGAAGATGCAGTGGTACTTGTAATCCACAAAATATACAACTGGAGCTGAGATGCCTGGGGAGGGGGGAAAAAAAGGGTTAGGTTAGTAAAAAAATAAACAAAAAAACAACAAAACTACTCTAGTGTAAAGGAAAACTATTTTGCACAATTATCATGGTCTAACCAGATTAACATAGTTTAAACAGACTGCATTTAGTAGCTGTTTGTTTCACTGCTAAGACACAACACACAAATACAGATTTTATATTATATATATCTCAAAAAATTAAAGGAACACTTTGTAATCAGAGTATAGCATCAATTTAATTAAACTTCTGGGATATTTAACTGGTAAGTTAAGTAGCAGAGGGGGTTGTTAATCAGTGTCAGCTGCTTTGGTGTTAATGAAAGTTAGAGGCGCAACAACGAGACGACCATCGAAACAGGAATGAATTTACAGATGGAGGAGACTGACATTTTCCCCTCCTCATCTTTTCTGACTCCTTTTCACCAGTTTAGCATTTGGCTAGGGTCGCTGTCACTACTGTTAGCATGAGTATGGGAGAATTATCCTGCCATAATGCAAGAGCACATAATTTCAATTTGAGAAAAGAATTTCATCTTCTTGCACTCAAAACTTATAATGCTCACACTCCAAACATGCGCTCTCTCTCAAATATTTTCTCTTCTCTCTCAAATCTTTGTTTCTTCTCTCAGATTTAATGCTTCTTGCACAGATATTTTCTCCTCTCGCTTGCCTCCTTCTCTTCGCGCACAAACCGCGCTCTGCTGGATGTAATGTAATGTAAATATTTCCATATAAAAATTAATTAAAAAAATATATAAAAAATGTAAAAAGGCGTAACTTTTGAAGACGATGGAGTACTATGATCCAACAGTGATTTTGAGTCAATTGATCACATTACCTGGAAGCTATTGAGCAAAAAAGCTAATATTTCTATTAGGGATGCACGATATTGGGATTTTGGCCGATATCCGATATTTTAAAACTCATGTAGCCGATAGCCGATATCGATACCGATGTTAAAGCTGGACAAAAATAAGTAGTCATTGAAAATAGCAGTTTTGTTATCCATTTCTGACACTTTGAAAAATAATAAACTCAAATATATTTTCATATGCTGATATCAAATAGATTTTTAAAAACGCGGTATCGATCTATTTTACTTTCAAAATCTGGTGAAATTTCATCGTTCTGTTACAAACTCTCGTGATATTTTGCAAATTCTTGTGAGATTTTGTTAGTAAATTAGATCGATACCGCGTCAATATATCAACATATAAAAATATGGCAACATTTGGTGAATTTTCGGGGGATTTCGTAGCATAACGATGACATATAGCAATATTTCATTAGTAAAAGAGATTGATATGGTGTTTTTAAATGGCAATATATCAGCATATGAAGATATTGGGATATTTTAATGGATCAATATTTTTTCCCTCGTCTTTAGAAGTTTTTAAGTCTGTAAAAAAGACGTTTTTGAGGAAGAAGAAGAAGTAGTATTTTTTTATTTTTAGACTTTAGAAACTCAGAAGTTTCTAAAGTTTCTATTTGTTATGCACTCAACATCTAGGTCCCTTGTTTCTATAGGTTATCAAACACATTTGCAAAAACCCACCAAAAATATGGATTTATGAAGGAAAACTAGTTATTCATCATCACCTTCTAAAGATCCACCCGCAAGATGAGGATTAGCTGTTACAACGATTGCATGTAGAGCAGTGCCATGTCAGATATACACTCACCGGCCACTTTATTAGGTACACCTGTCCAACTGCTCGTTAACACTTAATTTCTAAGCAGCCAATCACATGGCGGCAACTCAGTGCATTTAGGCATGTAGACATGGTCAAGACAATCTCCTGCAGTTCAAAGCGAGCATCAGTATGGGGAAGAAAGGTGATTTGAGTGACTTTGAACGTGGCATGATTGTTGGTGCCAGAAGGGCTGGTCTGAGTATTTCAGAAACTGCTGATCTACTGGGATTTTCACGCACAACCATCTCTAGGGTTTACAGAGAATGGTCCGAAAAAGAAAAAACATCCAGTGAGCGGCAGTTCTGTGGGCGGAAATGCCTTGTTGATGCCAGAGGTCAGAGGAGAATGGCCAGACTGGTTGGAGCTGATAGAAGGGCAACAGTGACTCAAATAACCACCCGTTACAACCAAGGTGGGCAGAAGAGCATCTCTGAACGCACAGTACGTGGAACTTTGAGGCAGATGGGCTACAGCAGCAGAAGACCACACCGGGTGCCACTCCTTTCAGCTAAGAACAGGAAACTGAGGCTACAATTTGCACAAGCTCATGGAAATTGGACAATAGAAGATTGGAAAAACGTTGCCTGGTCTCATGAGTCTCGATTTCTGCTGCGACATTCGGATGGTAGGGTCAGAATTTGGCGTCTACAACATGAAAGCATGGATCCATCCTGCCTTGTATCAACGGTTCAGGCTGGCGGTGGTGGTGTCATGGTGTGGGGAATATTTTCTTGGCACTCTTTGGGCCCCTTGGTACCAATTGAGCATCGTTGCAACGCCACAGCCTACCTGAGTATTGTTGCTGACCATGTCCATCCCTTTATGACCACAATGTACCCAACTTCTGATGGCTACTTTCAGCAGGATAATGCGCCATGTCATAAAGCTGGAATCATGTCAGACTGGTGTCTTGAACATGACAATGAGTTCACTGTACTCAAATGGCCTCCACAGTCACCAGATCTCAATCCAATAGAGCATCTTTGGGATGTGGTGGAACGGGAGATTCGCATCATGGATGTGCAGCCGACAAATCTGCGGCAACTGTGTGACGCCATCATGTCAATATGGACCAAACTCCCTGAGGAATGCTTCCAGCACCTTGTTGAATCTATGCCACCAAGAATTGAGGCAGTTCTGAAGGCAAAAGGGGGTCCAACCCGTTACTAGCATGGGGTACCTAATAAAGTGGGCGGTGAGTGTACATCAGCTTGTCATTAGTTAGACATGTAGAACAAGGATAAGAGTGTCCTTGTCTAATTTCAAGGCTAGGCTTAAATCTTTCCTTTTAATAAAGCTGATAGTTATCTCCACTGTAATGCTGCTATAGGCTTAGACTGCTGGAGGACATAGGGACCCCTTTTACTCATTCTGCTTCATTCTATCTCTATTCTCCCACTCTTTTGCATTTCTTAGTTTAATCTCTAATGTTATAGTCTTGATGCTTTTTCTCATCATAGTAGCTTCATCTGGTCTGTTCCTTTTCAGGTGTGACTCCATCTTGGAGAAAATATCAGCTGTGCTGCTGCCATCAACACCCTTGTTTATAGACGTCAGTTGACAGTTGCCTTTTGTATCTCGCCTTCTTTCTGTATGTAATATAATGTTAATCTGTTTCCCTAAAAAAACAAAAAAACACTTTATTAAGACATTTATATAAA
This sequence comes from Cyprinodon tularosa, assembly GCF_016077235.1. Taxonomy (NCBI): domain Eukaryota; kingdom Metazoa; phylum Chordata; class Actinopteri; order Cyprinodontiformes; family Cyprinodontidae; genus Cyprinodon; species Cyprinodon tularosa. The sequence goes on from NW_024038278.1 coordinate 52,370, forward strand.
AACATCACCTTATTTGCTCAATAACTTCCAGGTCATGTGATCAGTTGACTCAAAATCTGTGTTGGATCATAGTACTCCATTGTCTTCAAAAGTTACGCCTTTTATTTTTACATTTTAAGTTTTAAATATTTTTTTTTATTAATTTTTACAGGGAAATATTAGCATTTTGGCTCAATAGGTTTCAGGTAATGTGATCCTTTGACCCAAAATCTGTGTTGGATCATAGCACTCCATCGTCTTCTAAAGTTATGCCTTTTATTTTTACATTTCAAACCTTTAATGTCTATTTTTATCAAACTTTCATGTGAAAATATTAGCCTTTTTGCTTAACCGCTACCAGGTCATGTGATCAATAGACTCAAAGTTAGTGTTGGATCATAGCTCTCCACTGAATTCAAGAGTAACACTTTTTATTTTGTGCATTTCAAGTCTCTTATAATAGTTTCCATGTGCAGACATTAGCAGTTTTGCTGATGATGGATTGACACCAAATCTATAAGAAATAATAGTACTAGACTGGTTACAATATACAGATTCAATTGTTGACTTGATTTGACCAACATCCCAGCAAACACGTCCAGGTGGGGCCCATATGGGCTTCAGCTGGGCTCTGTTGCTGGGACCCATGTGGGCAGTAGATGGGCAATAGGTGTGCTCTAGCTGGGCACAGTTTACAAATTCAAAATGGTCAAATCGACGGTATATAACAACAGCCACTGAAAGGTCTCCTTTTTTATGCTATTTTATTTATTTATTTTTAAGGAGTAAAAATCTTTAATCCCACACTAATCCAGCCTACTTAAATGATACATTTATAAATCATTTAAATAATTGTAATTTAAATCACTTCATAACCCCCCTTTCAGTGAAGCGGCTGAAGATTTTGATCTCAAAATTTTACTGAGATAAGAGATCAATATGTTTCATAATAAAGCGGCCCTGATCTACGGAAGAGGATTAGGGCCACTGAAAAAAAAAAAAAAGTTAACAGATTTTTTTTATTTTATTTCAGTATAGTATGGGAAAAAAGTCAGAATTCTGACTTTAATCTCAGAATTCTGACTTTTTTCCCATGTTAAACTGAAATAAAATTTAAAAATCAGTTAACTTTTTTTTTTTTCCCAGTGGCCCTAATCCTCTTCCGTACTGATCAGTATTTCATATTCTAGAAGTTTTTTATGTCTCTTCCTTTATTGTTTTCACACAGGTGAATTCTACTTTCATATTGATACACTGGAATTAATGTAAAACCAAATAATATGTGCTTTGTTATTTTAATATTTGATGTATAGCTGAATGATTTTGTACACTCTTCATTTAGTTAATTATGTTCTAACATCACCACGCTGTGGATTAAGTAGCTTTTAAAAGCTTTTTTAAAAAAAAAACATGTTTTGCTATGATGTCTTGCAAACGAAGGATGCTAAGAATTTAGTATTTCATTAATTGTGGCCTTTAACAAACTTTAGAACGGGAAAAATAAATTACCACAATTCTCAATTCAGCCACTAGGGGGCAGTGAACACGAAACAGGGGAACGTTTATAATGTTCACATTTTAATAATTTCACAACTAAATTAGTGTCTGGAAAATCACTCAAGCTAACTAAACAAATAGGAAAATGGTCTGAAACAGAACTAAACCGTGGAGCGTCCAGAACCATCCAGTAGTCTTAATAACAAAACAAGAGTCAATAATGGCGGAAAATAAGCGTCAATAACCCCCGAACAGACCACTGCATTGAGGAACGACTATCCAAACCTCGGTTCTCTGTTACAAACCCTGTATTGAACAGTTAAAATACAGAACCACTGAGTAAATATATGTCCATCTTCCTAATCAAGCTAAAAATAGCTTGTTAAACATGAATGGCATACCTGCTCGTCGGCATCGCAGGATGGAGCGGACCTCGTGAACTGTTCTCCGGTAGTTTAACTGGTCGTGCAGCTCTGGGTGTCTGTAGCGTTTAGGAAACCTCTCTTTGATGATTGTTGGCTTTCCCAAAAACTCTCCCCGATACACACGAGCCTCGGCGCCTTGCTTTATCAACTCCGCCCTACACAGAAACTGCTGGACCGCCATGTCTTCTTCTTCTTCTTCTTCTTCTTCTTCTTCTTCTTCTTCTTCTTCTTCTATTGAATTTTCTGGCAGTTTACATCCTGTGTGCATTGCCGCCATCAACTGGACGGAGATGTAATTCAGAAATATAATGCCTATATATCTTTATATCTTCATGAAACTAAATTCTATCTATACTTACACACACGCACATACACACACTAAATTCTCCCAGCTAATTCTGTATCTTTTAAATATTTAATAAGTGCTTTAATTATCTTATTGATTGATGCTTCCCTAATAAATCAGCCATCTTTACTGAACTCCCCATTACCCTTTCCAGTTCTTTCCTCTCTTTTATATATTTGCTACAATAGATCAACACATGTTCTACTCCTTCGATTTCTCCACAATAACAACAATTACCCGTTGGATCTTTCCCTATTATTTTTAGACCTGCATTTAAACTGGTATGCCCAATCCTTAACCTGTTTATCCATATTTCCTCTCTACTATGGGGTTCCATTTGTATCAAAAATAAAAAGAAGTCATATGTGCAGATGTGTCGTTGCTATGTGTCGTTGGTCTATGTCGTTGGTCTATGTTGCATGTATATGTAGATGTTGCATATGTCTACGTTGCACATGGGTTCGGTGCATATGTGGTTGATGTCGTTGGTCCATGCTGTTGGTTCATGTCGTTGGTCCGTGTGGCTATTGCCTGTTCTCTTCGCCATTAAAAAGTCTTGAAGTAGGTCATGTATGATCATTTTTTTCACTAGATATTACAAAAATGTTGGTCTTTCAATATCAGTGGTTTCAATAAATACTTTTTTCAAAATGCTTAGATTTCTACCTCGTA